>NC_043004.1:92037278-92059778 GCF_006345805.1 Octopus sinensis
CTATATATATACACACACGCGTGAACATATACATAGGAACACACATATATACATATATATGTCTACGCATACACGCACATACACACGCATATATACTCATGCACGCATCACTACGCTCACACTCACATACACGCACACTCACATACATACACGGATATACAAAACGTAGTTTATAGGCACATGCATATACATACGCAGAAAGACGTATATAAGAATAAAAACACATACGCAAAAAACGCACGCATCATTATGTTCATATACACATCTCTATACACACATACACATACATACGCAGATATACAAAACGTAGTCTATACGCACATGCACATACATACGCGGATAGACGTATATACAAATAATAACATATACGCAAAAAGCATAAACCATAAAACATTCACATTTGCCGCAAAACTTGAATATACAAGTGAGTTATATATGTATATACACAAATACACCATCCTGTCTGTCAAAAACATCTACTCTTGAAGATATAAAAACGTATATACATATATGTATGAAGGAAGGAGACAAGTACTCGTATATATACAATCATTCGTACACACACACATATATATATGTATATATATGCACACACATACACAGGTATATACTACACGAATATAAGTTACACAATTATAAAGGGTGAAAAATAGTATACAGAAAAAATATATAAAGCAATAAAATATATATAAGAAATATATGAGATGTTAAGACATAGGGATACAAAAACGTAGCAAATGTTTTGCCATATGTGGACATCACCCAAAAAGTTCAGTTCTTGAATTTAGACATGTATATATATTCCAGTCATCAGCTGCCATACTGATATCACAATGGTTTCGACACCTGAGCTATCCCATTCAGTCCAGCAGTGTCAACAACGTTAAACACACAAATGCTGTCTGGGAATCATTGATAATCAGCAGGAGGGAAACGTTAGTACACTTTGTCAATTAACCCAACACCAAATTAAACAATTAGTCTTAACTTATAGTCATAAAAGAGCACCTATAAAACTGAGAATTTACTCCCAAAACGACATTGTAATCCTAAAATTATAAAACAAAAGAACAAGTGAACTAAACCTATCAAAGAAAGAAGATATTCGACCACTGATACTCGACATGATAATACCAACCCAAGAAACAGCAAACCAAGGACCTCAAACATATGCTACTACTACTGAATGCTTTGTTTTTTATTTAATATGAAACCACACCAAAAGCAAGCCTAATAAAAACTATTGGAACGTTATATCACATAACCAACATCCTCGAGCAATGAACAAGTACACTGTAAAAGGCAAGTATAGATCAATATCTATAAATTATAGACTCCAAATTATAAAATAAGTTAACCGAATAAATTGCTAATTAAACGTAAAATGAAGTAAAAAATAATTTAAATTAAAGTTACAATGGAATTAGATTAAAAATTATATATATAAAATCATCTAAAACTAGGTAAAAACAACATGCTTGAAATGATATATAAGTCAAAGTAAAAACTACATAACTAAAATAAATTATGATAATAAAACGTCCTAATTACGAAGAGACTAAATAGTCTAATGTTATTAATTAAACGGCTACCGTGCTCATTAACTGGGAACATCTTAAACTACACATGAATTATAGCACAAATATATGTGGAGTTTAAATCAAGATATACACTTGAGACCTATAGAATATTAAAGTTTCTAAAAAAATTCCCTCAGTTAAATTTATTTTCTGCGAATCTATGTGCGACGTCGCGAGTTTTACTGCTACTTTGTACTACTTTTTAGTACTCCAATGCACTTTGCGTTAGTTGGTGGAGAACATTTGGCTAGACTTTGACTTACATTCTGCTGTTCCCATTGCTTAATGATATGACTGATTGATTGCTGATGTATATACATTGATAACAAGAAAATATGTGACAAATACATACAATACTGGAGCGGATTGCCTATTGGGAGATTGATAACCGGTGATAATTTAAGCTTATATTAAAAATATTAAAAGTGTGAACAGAACGTAGGAAGACTACAGATGGGTTAAATACTATGTTTATATCTATGAAATTGTTAACGAAAGGTGAAATTGGAAATATTTACTATAGAACTTGAATACAAATATACAAGTATAATAACAGAAAAATAATATTAAGTGGTTCACACCTCCATACGAGATTAACATTGTCACATTTATAGACAAGACTTCCTTGAGACTTCTTGATTAAACCCGCAGACATATATGTTTGAGTACACACGCACAAACACACACACACACATACAAGCACTCACACACACGAATGTATGCATATGTATATTAAGAGCTATGCACCGAATATACTAAATTCTTCTTCTTCTTCTTTTTCTGCTTCTGCTTCTTTTTCAGCACAACTTTCCTTTTATCCTTTCCATCTCTCCTCCATTTTTACACATAACAAAAAGGAAACACATCTGCGTAGGTAGAAGCATCGAGTTTGAGCTAAGATACCTCATTGAGTATGTCAATGGCTGTATAATCTACAGATATGAATATTCTTAACGTTATCTTCAAAGTAAGTACGGAACAGCGTGTGGTAAAGTTGGGCCTTTGACATACAGGTGTAGTCTCACCGACGTGATGCTGCTCAGTTTTATTCTACCCATTTTCATTCAAAGTTTTCACGTAGATCTGAGAAACAGTGAAAAAAGGAAAACAAATCCTAGATTCTACACATTGAAATCGAACCCGGACTGTTTTAGTTACGAAGCAAAACCCTTAAGCATTTGACCATGCAGCATCTAAAAGATAAACAGAACTATTGACGTATTGGACCATGTAGCTTTCGCATACCGGACAAATTCTTTGCAGGTTTACCGAACTAAATGAGCATGTTACGCACGCATATATATACCACACACACACACATCCACACACACACACACACACACGCACACACGCGCATCCACACATACACATAATAATAATAATAATAATAATAATAATAATAATAATAATAATAATAATAATTATAATATATATATATATATACCACACACACACACATCCACACACATACACACACACACACACGCACACACGCGCATCCACACATACACACAGAGTCCATCCCTCTAATACCCTCTCGCTTTTTTTGTCTCTGTATTTATCTCGAGGAAGCAATGATAATCACTGGTGAGTTAAGCAACTGTTCTACCTTTCCAACGATGCCATACGCTGAGAGGATTCATTGGACTGGCTAAAGTTGCAAGAAAGGGGTTGCAGTGTGCTGATCCTTGTCAGCCAAAAACTGAAGCAAGTGCGATTTCAACTCATCAACATTATTGAAAGTTTTACCATTCAAAGAAGATTGCTTCCTAAATTTGCATTAGTTGTTGACAGTAAACATCTGAATTGATCGTTTGGTTCCGTGGAAGCAGCTCAAAACATACAACACGTTTGTAATCCCACCAAATTGACAGCATAACCGCTTTTAATGCAATTCAGCTTTCAATGTGGTTTTTGCTGGTTCATTACGCTTGGACCATGATCGTTTTGATTGATGTTATTGTAGACAACCCATTCTTCATCACCAGTGATGATTCGTTTAAAAAAGAGGTCTGTTTCATTGCGTTTGAGATGCATATCACAGATATTGATTCGTTTTGTTAAGCGAATCTCTTTAAACTTATGTGGAGCCTAAATATCGAGCTTCTTAACGAGTCCAAGACAAGTGATTTTAATTGTTGTGTGTGATACATTTAATCTCTCTGCAATCTCTCGCAAAGTTATATGACAATCAAATTCAAGTCTGGCTTTGATTCGGTCATCATCAACACCGGTAGGTCGACCAGAACGTTGGTCATATTTGAGGGAAAAATCTCGAGAAAGGAATTTTTGAAACCATTTATGATATGTGCGTTTTGTTAAGCAATCAACACCATAAACCTCACGTATCTTTTTGTGAGCCCCGGTAGCTTTCTTGCAACAAAAATTTCGTTTTTGCACTCCAAGTTAAAATTGACACTGAACTGAAAGCTGTAAACAAAATTACGCGCAACCTGCTTCTAAAGTATGCTAAACGTAATGGCTATGAAACATCAAAAGGAAAAAATCATAACATTGAAAAAAGCCATTAAAAAAATCGTAACTCTATTTGCACAAAGCGAAATTACTTTCTTGCCAATCCAATATATATATCAAGAAAATAAGCTACAAGGATATCCAGAAGTAATGCAGTATATATATATTGGGTTGTCCGGAAAGTTCAATAAATTCTTGTCATTGCATTTTAAATCAACCAAATATAAACCATTTTGTTGCACTATGCATTTCCATCTTTCCTTTAACTTGAATTTAGGTGGTTTCATGGCTAAGAATTCATCAAGGTATCTTTTTACGTCATTCAAGGAATTGAAATTTTTACTATTAAGACTGTTCTGCAGATACCTGAATAAGTGGAAATCCGAAAGAGCAATATCTGGTGAATATGGAGGGTGGGGTGACACATCCCAGCCGAGCTGCTGCAATTTTTGTCTGGTTCCCAACGCATCAAGAGCTGAAAATGAACTTTCTTATCTTCCATTTTAAAGCGTTACAGAATTAACACAGGTTATAGGAACATAAACCTTCTTCCACGAAAAGATAGCTTAAACTGTGCTCTAAATGGAGGTGTAGTAAAATCCTATTTTATGGACTCAACCATGTTCTAAACTAAGTCGAAAGGTAAGCTGCTATAAATAGACGCGAACTTTCCGGACAACCTAATACATACATGCATACATACATACATACATACATACATACATACATACATACATACATACATACATACATATATATAAATATATATACATATATATATACATATATATACATATATATATATATAAATATATACATATATATATATATATATATATATATATATATATATATATATATATTATACATAGACCTACATACATATATATATATGTGTGAGTGTGTGTGCGTATAAACGTATATATATATATATATATATATATATATAAATATATATAAATATATATATGTATGTATTTATGTATATACGCACACACACACATAGTGAAGTAATTAAGACGCTGAGGTCATAGATGTCCGACAAATGATAATTAATGTTTCAATGAATATTGCTTTCCCTGCTGTTCATGCATAAATTTATATTGACATGAAAGAGTTTGCAGGTAACTAAATATGAAAAGCTTGGTGCTTGTTTTGAAATCGGTAAGTAGTGCTTAACATATCTAATACTGGGAACATTAAAGGTTAATTAGAAATAATACGTGGTAATAAAAATAAATAAAGAACGATTATTACAGGAGCCAACACAGATAGGTTTCAGTATTTAACTGATTTAATCAGTGCAATATGGGTGAATGAATCATTAAGTAAATGTACAACATTGTTGCTGGGAAAGTAGAATTTTTTAGAGATTAAATGATTAGAAGACGCCATTCACTATCTAAAAGTAAACCAACAATATTGATGGGTTGTTTTTAATATATTTAGTTTATTGGACATAAAAAGATAAATGTTGTGAAAAAGGACTATGCCTTAATTCCCTGAGCAGGGACACATTGAAACTCCGACGTCTGGCAGCTGAATTGGCAGACACCCATAAAATTATCAACCATCTTACAAACAATAACTCTGAGCACCTTTTCGAACTCCACCCGTCTAACACCCGTGGGCATATTTACAAGGTCAGAAAACAGCACAGCTCCCATGACTTTAGGAAACATTTTTTCACGCTGAGAGTTGCTGAAGCATGGAACAAACAAACTGCCGGCATCAGTTGTTAGTTGTCGGAGCACTGCATCCTTCAAAACTTCCATGCTTTCTGAGATTCCCAACACTACACCTGATTTTCTCCCCTCCATACACACACAAGCATGTATCTGACTCATACACTGTTTACTTTCTAGACATTTGTACATTACTGCATATACTTTATACGCACTTTCTGACAAGTTGTGGTGCACCTGAGCACTGTATACAATAATTTCATTTTTATTAATATTATTATGTTTTCATTTTTTTCTGTAACTATGGGAAACAATCTCGAATAGTTATGATATTTTTCTGACTTCATCAGCAAAGCTTACTCCTCATCATTCAGGTAGTGTATTGGTGAATGGAAATGTAGTAGTATAATTTTTGTACCTAAAATAAATGGTAAAAGCTATTCACGATACACAGAATAGCTTTATGGAATACGGCTGAACTGGCGAAAATCATTTGAAAACTACTGGTCTTGATTGAGTTTTTGCACCATAGAATATCATGGCATGAAATGGAATGGAAAGAACTTTCTATTTAGAATAAAGTATTACTAACGCTCTAGTGTGATTGTATATACCCACAAAGCAATATTTCTGTTGTACCTTCTACACAAATTAAGAGATTTGATATATTTTGTTAACAAATGCAACTTCAAATTCCTTGAAACATATCCAAGTAAAAGCGATGACCATGTCGTCAACAATACTGCAATGTATTTATTTCATTATATAAATATGTTATAGAAACAGTAATGCAATCACCGGAAAATTTATATATATTAATATATAAAGTAAAATCCAGTAACAGCAGCAAGAACAATAATAATAAGAATATTTTCTCATGTAAGCACAAGGCCTGAAATTTTGTGATTAAATCGACCCCTGTGCTAGTCAGGTACTTATTTCTTCGACCCCTGAAATCGACTTCGGTGGAATTGAACTCAAAGCAGAGGGATGAAATACCACTAAGCATTTTGTCCGGCGTGCTATTCCTTCCTAATATAAGTACAAGTCCTGAAATTCTAGGGAAGTGAGATAGCAGATAACATCGACCCTAGTACTCGACCATCATGTACTTTATCCACCCTGAAAGCATAAAAGCCAAAGTCGACCTCATCGAAGTACAGGAATGACTAATAATTTTTGAATTCTCTCAAATTGTCCAGTCAACGTGCAAAAGTAAGAATAATTGTTTTCTGGTTTGGAATTTAACTCCCATTTCTAGTGTGTTGGAAAACCATTTAGTGGCTCTTTCCATTCGTGTATAATTTTTATACACACATATAATACAATAATATTTGCAGTCTACGAACATTTTTACTCACGCTGACCACTGGTAAAAATTCGCTTGACATCCGATGGTGGCGTGTCTACGTCCATAACTTAGCGATCGGCAAAAAGTGACCGATAGAATAAGTAGTAAGCTTACAAAGAATAAGTCCTGGGGTCAACCTTTTTCGACTAAAGGTGGTGCTCCAGCATGGCCGCAGTCAAATTACTGGAACAAATAAAAGAATATATATATATATATATATTATATATATATATATATATACTCTTTTACTCTTTTACTTGTTTCAGTCATTTGACTGCGGCCATGCTGGAGCACCGCCTTTAGTCGAGCAAATCGACCCCGGGACATATTCTTTGTAAGCCCAGTACTTATTCTATCGGTCTCTTTTGCCGAACCGCTAAGTGACGGGGGCGTAAACACACCAGCATCGGTTGTCAAGCAATGCTAGTGGGACAGACACAAACACACACATATACATATATATATATATATATATATATATATATATATATACATATATACGACGGGCTTCTTTCAGTTTCCGTCTACCAAATCCACTCACAAGGCATTGGTCGGCCCGGGGCTATAGCAGAAGACACTTGCCCAAGATGCCACGCAGTGGGACTGAACCCCGAACCATGTGGTTGGTTAGCAAGCTACTTTATTTCAAAACATTTGCCATAAAGGCAGTACACAGATTAAGTTAGCTTTGCGGGCTGGACGAGGACATTAATGAAGTGAATGATAATGAAAGACAGATGATAAGGATGGGAGAAGACAAAAAGCGCCCGCCGACTTTCGCTTCTCTAAAACATTGTTCTTTTTAAAGATAAACACAAAACGAGGTATTAAACCTCTTACAATTTTTCCAATTTTTGGACTTAGCAGTCCATTATTAATAAAAATACAAAACGAGGTATTAAACCTCTTACAATTTTTCAATTTTTGGACTTAGCAGTCCATTATTAATACTAACAGTTCAATAATTACATATCGTCCTCGAAATAGCTTGTGCCCGCGCCCTCCACCATCAACCACGCCTCCCTCAGAACGTAATCAAGTTCCGAGTTCGCGTCGCCCGGGACCAAGCTATAATCTTCATTGAGCTCCTTTAGCCCAAGCGTTACGTCGAACGCCACGGCCTCCACAGCTATCTGCGGAGGCCATTCGGGGTCCTGTGTGAAGGCTAAAGGTGCTCCCTTGTGGTGCTCTTCCATCATTTTTTTTCAATTTCTCCTCCTCTATAGAAGAGGACCAATACGTTCAGTTCTTTCGTTGGCGGCACAGTTCCCGCCAACGGTATTCCTTCTCTTGTCGGTGGCACAACCCCAACCGACGTAGTTCCGGGACATTCCGGTGCTACACTGACAGCCGGTAATGTCCCGTTTTTCTTCCTCTTTTTCTTTTTTTCCCCTTTTCAACTGAGGGAGGGTGCGTCTCCTCCGTGGCTAGAAGATTCGCCTTCCTCTCCTCATCCCTATTATCCTTTGGTGAGCACCCATTGTTGCTCACCTTCCTCTTTCAGCCTCTGTTTGAGGAGTCCTCTGCTTTCTCGGCCGTTATCGTTCCCTCTTCTAGAGGGGTTTTACTTAACTGTTCCGGGATCCTATTTTGTTCCCGAGGACAGTTCTTCTTTATGTGGCCGGACTCCAAGCACCGATGACACTTAGGGGGGCGACCCTCAAGCATCACCGGGTACCTGCACCCGGCCATTTTCAAAAAATCTGGAAGAACCAGATTGGCTGATTGGGTCCACAGGGTCAAAATTGCTTTTGACCCAACCCAAGCAGCCGCAGGAAGAACTTTTACATTAAGGAGCTTAGTTTCGCTGCCACCCAGACCACGGCGGATAGTCTCCTCTATCCACTCGGGTTCTATGTCGGGTGGCAGCCCGCAAATCCAAGCTTTCATCAATTTCTTTTTTTTGTACGTGGGCAGGAATAAGATTTCCTTACCCTCCAGGGGTTTGCTAGCAAATTTGCAAGCCTCTTCAGGGGTGTCAAATAGCAACCACACCGTTGCATATTTGACACCCTAGAAATGAATTTAATTGTTGGCAAATACTCTTCCAACTCGTTTTCAATTGCCGTCTTTTCGAAAAGGACGATGGTGTCGAGTGCCTTGGAGTAGGTTCTCAACACCACCGTCCTATCTTCACGGTCTTTTAACCACTTTTTAGGTGGTATGATTTCCCACTCCAAAATTTTGTTATTTTTCATTGCCATGTTTTTTTTAAATATATTCAAATTAAGCTCAAAAAGCAAGAAGAAAAAAGTTCAAAAGTCCAAATAAAATTTGATAGATTTTTGAAAAAACAAAAAGGAGAAAGCACAACAGAAGGGAAGAAATCAACGGAAAGTCGCAATAAAGAAAAAAACAAAAGGGGGGGGGTTAAATGAAGTTCAAAAGAAAGTTAATAAACAGAAAAAACACAGCAAAAATATTCTGGCCTTGCGGTACTCCCGGCCTGGGTTGAACCTGGAACGCCGCAACTGCAACACAACCTCCACAAAAATGGGTCCGAAAGGTAATCCAATAGTGGCTTATTTTTATAATTTTCTTGCGAAGTACTCTGACAAGGGAATAAATTCAACAAACCCAAACACAGCACTGGCTACCGCCAACGGTAATTTTAACAGTAACTGTATTGAATTCCGAGGATACGCCCCTCCACTGTTTTTTCTTTTTTTTTCAATGAACACAAAAACGGCAGCCGCCGAGAGCAGGCGAAATTGTCTCAGAGTTGGACACAACTTACTGAAATAATAATTGGCACGCAATAAATTATGCCCAACTCACAATAAACAAAATTACTTACCTCGACAACTTTCCGTTTTTGGTCTTTTTTCTTTAATTGGACGGAGCTGGTTGACTCGCGTCCACTCTGGCTGAACAGGAAGCAACTGACTAACTGCGCATGTGTGTTAGCAAGCTACTTACCATACAACCACTCCTGCGCCTATATATATATATATATACACATACATACATACATATGACGGGCTTCTCTCAGTTTCCGTCTAATAAATTCTCTCGCAACGTTTTAGTAGGCCCGAGGCTATAGTTGGAGACGTCCAAGTTGTCGTACAGTGGGATTAGATCCATGATCATGCGGTTAGGAAGCAAACTTCTTACCAAGCAGCCACGCATGAGAAAAAGATTATTTCGTCTTTATTGTTCTTGAGATATTTTTGTATATTTGTTTCCCTATGCCATCCACAGTTGAGACAATAAGCGATTCACAATGGCCGTCCGGACTGCTAAAAGTAGGGTAATAAGCAAGTCTCCCTCAAATTACACTTTACTGTCTTGAATAAAGAATTAAAAAATATTCGAAATGTAATTCTAAACTACTCTATATGGAAGCACTCCGTCGGTTACGACGACGAGGGTTCCGGTTGATCCGAATCAACGGAACAGCCTGCTCGTGAAATTAACGTGTAAGTGGCTGAGCACTCCACAGACACGTGTACCCTTAACGTAGTTCTCGGGGATATTCAGCGTGACACAGAGAGTGACAAGGCCGGCCCCTTGAAATACAGGTACAACAGAAACAGGAAGTAAGAGTGAGAGAAAGTTGTGGTGAAAGAGTACAGCAGGGATCACCACAATCCCCTGCCGGAGCCTCGTGGAGCTTTTAGGTGTTTTTTAAACTACTCTAAACACACGTAATAGTGATAGGTTGAATATCTCTCCTCGTACACATGCCAGACCATGGCTCACAATAACAACAATAACGACCGATTAAGTTAAACGATGAACACTGCCAAAAATGAATTGATTCATCAAGTTAGACTCAACTGTACCATTCAATTCGATTCGTTCATTCAATTTCTATTCTACTTGATGTGGCTTGGTGTATATCTATGTATGTGTTGTTCTACGCGTGTATATCTTTGTGTGCATGTGTCCTATCTCTGTGTGCATGTATGGTGAGAGGTGGGGTTAAAGCGATCTCATTACGATAATTAAGATGATTTCGTCCCTACAGATATAAGTTGCCACTAAACATAAACAATTTAATTCATTAGTTACGCCCATGTAATACGAATTCGGTTATTATTTGAGTAATTTTTAATACGCATGTATATACTCGCATGAGCATAGATATATACATACATACATACATACATACACACACACACACACACACACACACACACACACACACACATATATATATATATATATATATATGTAAATAAATGTAAATAGATAGATATATAGATATAGGCAAGTAGATGGATAGATAAACATGTCCACACACATATACGTAGATGTACGTGTGCATATATGTGTGCGTGTATGAGTGTGTGGGCGTGCGTTGTGTGAGTGTGTGTGTGTGCATGCATATATATATATATATATATATATACATATTTCTTTATTGCTCACGAGGGGGTAAGCATAGAGGGGACAAACAAGGACAGACAAACGGATTAAGCCAATTACATCGACCCCAGTGCGTAGCTGGTACTTAATTTATCGACCGCGAAAGGATGAAAGGCAAAGTTGACCTCAGCGGAATTTAAACTCAGAACTTAACGGCAGACGGAATACCGCTAAGCATTTCGCCCGGCGTGCTAACATTTCTGCCAGCTTGCCGTTTTGGTCAGCCCGAGGCTAATGTAGAAAACACTTACACAGGGACTGTGCAGTGGAACTGAACCCAAGCCCAACAGGTTGGAAAGCAATTTTTGTAACCACACGGCCACTCCCGTATATATATATATATATATATATATATATATATATATATATAAATATATATATATATATATATATATATATATATATATATATGTATGTATATGTGTGTGTGTGTATGTGTATATATACGTTTATATATTTGTTTTACAAGATTCTTGATGTGAAATCTTCTGTTGAAACAGTTATTGTTGTATTTAGGTAAGTTCATGTTGCCAGTTTAGCCAATAAAAACACACGCACTATATATTTTGTGTTAATTTGCTTCAGCTTTATTATATTTTTTACATTGATCTTATTTCGGCCAGCGTTCTTTCGTCACACTTCCGTGACCTCATCAGTGGTCCTTTGCTTTCGTCTTTCTTATTTGTGTCTCTCTCCTTACTGACGATCAGGTATTTTGTATTTTGTAATATATATATATATATATATATATATATATATATATATATATATATATATAATTTCTTTATTGCTCTCAAGGGACTAAACATAGAGAAGACAAAGAAGGACAAACAAAGGGATAAAGTCGATTACATCGACCACAGTGCGTAGCTGGTACTTAATTTATCGACCCCGAAAGGATGAAAGGCAAAGTCGACCTCGGCGGAATTATATATATATATATATATATATAAATGTGCATACATACATGTTTGTGTGTGGGGGTGGGTGGCTGTGTGTGTAAATATATAGACACATGTATATGTGACCTCGGACAATTTTCAAAGTTTGCTTTCTACACGAAGAAAGTATAGTTAAGTATAGATTACCAATCTGACGATAAATAAACGAAGGCAATTTATAATTATTTAAGTATATAACTGTATCGAGGAGGAAAGCAGCCGATACCTGCATGAATAATACATTTTATATAATGGCATGTAAAAATATTTCCGTGACTATGAATGTGCATGATGTATACAAATCTATCGACCAAGGTAGCTAGTTATATCCTTCCTTCTCTCTTTATATGTATATATGTGTGCGAATTTATGAGCATGTATGTACGTATGTATGCACATACGTATTTATGCATACTGGTAGATAGATAAGATAGATAGATAGATAGATAGATAGATAGATAATAGATAGATAGATAGATAGATAGATAGATAGATAGATAGATAGATAGATAGATAGATAGGCAGACAGATAGATAGATAGACAGATAGATAGGTAAGATAGATAGATAGATAGATAGATAGATAGATAGATAGATAGATAGATAGATAGATAGATAGATAGATAGATAGATAGATAGATAGATAGTTAGATAGATAGATAGATAGATAGATAGATAGATAGAGATAGATAGATAGATAGATAGATAGATAGATAGATAGATAGATAGATAGAAATGTTAACATCTGCAGAGAAATGATTGAGTGATTCAAAATTTCAGCTTGCTCACCTCGTCAGACTGTCTGATGAAAATGTGCAACCCAAAGCATCGAAGTCGCTGTCAAACTCTTCCTGGCAAAAGGTCATGAAATATCTACTATACTAAAAAGTATTGAGCAATCCTTCAGTTTGATGTTTAATAGTTTCTATGCATTACTTCATATATAATGTATATATAGATATAAATATATATATATTCAAATAAGAATTAGAAGGAGCATGAGTGTGGTAAAAATATCGAACACACATACACAATGTATGTGCATTGCTGCAGAAAAGCAAAAGACGAAGACAAATGTATAAGCAACAAGCAGGTGCATTAGTTTGATGCTCGGGAAAGTGAGAAAGTCTTTTACCTTTCGAGCATATGCGCTTGAAAAAAAAAAGGAATAAGAGAAAATAAATAGAGCAAGAATAAAAAAAAAACTTGTGAATTGAGCGATCAAGCATGGCGACTCTTTAAGAATAAAAAAAACTTGACAGGAGAGGTAGAAAGTAGGGGAGATTATATATATATATATATATATATATATATATATATATATATATATATATATATATATATATATATATATATAACGGGAAGGTTTACGAAAATAAACAAAAGACGAAGGCAGGTGGAGTACAAACAAACAATAGTATTAGTATGGCGCTCAGGAATAGAAATAAAACAAGTCTGTTACTTTTCGAGCCTACGCTCTTCGACAGAAAGGTACACAGAAAAAAAAACAAGGAGAGAAACAAGGAGAGAAACAAGGAGAGAAAAAATGCGTGTAGGAGCTAACGATCCATATATATATACACATACATACATATACATATATATATATATGCATATATGTATGTATGCGTGTGTGTATGTATGTATGCGTGTGTGTGTGTTTGTGTGTGTGTGTGTATGTGTGTGTGTGTGTGTGTGTAGTGTCTTTGACTGTATGTTCATGCACCCGCAACCCAGCGGTTCAGCAAAATGTGGCGGGATCCACTTATTCGACAAAAATTATTTAAAGCCTGTATCTCAGCATGACCGCAGTCTAATAAAAATCGATAGATAGACAGATATAAGCAGGTAGATGGATAGATAGATAAACATGCTATCAATTTTTAAGTAGGTAGCATATATATATATATATATATATATATATAGACAGCCTTATGCAGTGTTTACCTAAAAGGAAAGCCATAAATATAACTATATATGAATACACACACATACGCACACACACACACGCCTATATATTATATAATATGATATTATATATTACACACACACACACACATATATATATGTATGCATATAATACATAACATAAATATATCATAAGAAGCTTGCTCCCCAACCAAGTGTCTTCTACTATTGCCTCGGGTAGACCAAAGCCTTGTGAATGGATTTGAGAAACGGAAACTGAAAGAAGCATCTCGTATGATATATATATATATATATATATATATATATATATACACATATATACATATGTATTTGTGTGTATGTGTATCTGTGTTTGTAGCCACACTCGTTTGACAACCGATGTTGGTGTGTTTACGTCCTGGTAACTTTGCAGGTTGACCTAAGAGACCGATGGAATAAGTACTAGGCTTGCAAAGAATATGTCGTGGTGTCGATGTCTTCGGCTAAAAGGCGGTGTTCCAGCATGGCCGCAGTTAAATGACTAAAACAAGTGAAAGAATAAAAGAATAAAAGAATGAGCTGGCAGAAACGTTAGCACGCCAGGCGAACTGCTTAGCGGTATTTCGTCTGCCGCGACGTTCTGAGTTTAAATTCCGCCGAGGTCGACTTTGCCTTTCGTCCTTTCGGGGTCGATAAATTAAGTACCAATAGCGTATTGGAGTCGATGTAATCGACTGACCCGCTCCCCAAAATTTCGGGCCTTGAGCCTAAAGTAGAAAACACACACACACACACACACATACATATATATATACATATATATATATATGTCCTGTTTCTATTCCTTCTTGTACTGTATTTTTTGTAATTGTATTTTATTTTGTATTTGTTTTTAATTGTATTGTTTTTACGTCCTCTTTTTGTCACATTTTTTTCCTTGTTTTTACCCCTCTGCAAAGGAATTTTATTTAATTCTTTCGCAGGAAGGATTAGTTCGACGAGACGTGTTCTGTCCTCACCTTCGAAACACGCTGGAGTTGAACTAGAGACAGCTGGTGAATGGGATTTTTCCTTATGTAGTTTGTCTTGTACTCTGTTTTTTTTTCGTTTAGGTCCGTTTCCACGTTTGTTTTTACGTTTTCGTTTCTCGTTGAGTTCTACGTCTATTTGTGGTGCCCTGTACTCACGTATATATATTTATATATGCATGTATATATACATGTAGATGTAGGTACGTACATATATGTATGTATGTATGCATATATTTTATTTATTACACTATATATATATATATATATATATATATACATTCATACATACACACACACACATATATATATATATACAGACAGCATTATGCAGCGTTTATATTATATTATATATTACATATATATCAGAGTGTATGTGTGTGTTTGTGTGTGTGTGCGTGCGCGGCGCTTGTATATGTGCGTGTGTGTTACTATATAATGTCATATACATACATATGTACAGGATTGTGTATAATGTTTATATATGCATGCATGTGTCTGAGTAATACGTGTAAGTATATTCAGTTGTGTATGTTCGTATTGCGTTCTTGTCTTCGATTATTTATTGTGCTGAGTCTTCATTGCGTATTCCTTGAATATAACCAAACCCCAAAATTTCAATCACTCTGTAAAGACAATTCAAATGTAATCTATTTCACACACCCAAATTTCTTTTTGACAGCATCCAACAAATGATTGTCTTGTTGTTGTTGTTATTATTATTCTTATCATCATCATCATCATCATCATTGTTATTATTATTATTATTATTATTATTATTATTATTATTATTATTATTATTATTATTATAATTATTATTATTTTTATTATTATTATTATTATTATTATTTTCATTATATTTACTATTTTAGTTGTTATTGTTATCATCATCATCGTCATCATCATCATCATCATCGTCGTCGTCGTCATCATCATCATTATCATATCATCATGAGCATCGGCATGAGCACCAATATTATTGCGATGATCATCATTATTGTCGAAGTTCGTTCACTGTTATCAATTTTTAAGTAGAGAACATATTCATATACGCATATATATATGCGTATATGAATATGTTCTCTACTTAAAAATTGATACACACACACACGCACATAAATTCATAACTGTGTTTGCACCAGTTATTCTTTAGGTGATTGCTTTGTTATCATCATCATCATCATCATCATCATCATCACTACCACCATTATTGTTACTATAACTATTATCATTACTATCTTTACCATTATTTCTGCTGTTCGTTTGTTGTTATCAATTTTTAAGTAGGTAGCATATATATATATATATATATATATATATACATACACAAATATATAGACGTGTGTGTGTGTGAGCATTTGATACGTGTGTGGTGTTTGTGTGTGTTTACAAACATATGTACGCATATTAGTGCATATATATATATATTCATACATACATACATACAAATATGTATGTATATGTACACGCACATATATATATATATATATATATATACACACACACATACATACATATTTCTACACGAGTTGTTGTTTTAGTAATTTTTTTATTATCATCTTATTATTATTATTATTATTGTATACGATGGCGAGTTGGCAGAATCGCTAATTCGCCGGGCAACATGGTCATCAGCAGCATTTCGTTCGTCTTTGCGTCCCGAGTTCAAATGCCAGCGAGGACAAATTTCCCTTTCATCATTTCGGGTCGTTAAAACGAGTACCAGCTGAATACTGAGGTCGATGTAATCGATTCCCCCTCCTCCAAAATTGCTAACCCTGTGCCAAAATTTGAAAGACTTATTATTACTATTAAGGTTACGAACTGACTGAATCGTCAGTACGCCGGGTAAAATGCTTAGTGTTATTTCGTCTCTCTTCACGTTCCGGGTTCAAATTCTGCCGAGATCGACTTTGCCTCTCATCCTTTCGGGATCGACAAATTAAGTACCAGTGAAACACTGGGGATCAGTACTATGGACTAGTCCCCTCCACCTAAATTTCAGCTCTTTGTTTTTAGTAGAAAGGATTATTATCAATAATATTAATACGCTAACTTTTTATTTTTGTACTTACGTACTTGTGGTGTGTGTCACACTTCAAAGAAAGAGGTAAAAAGGTTGAAGGGAGAAGTACAAATAAAAAGAGAAATAAAAGGTGTTAAGAAGAGGATATATAGTTGAAGTGAGTGGCAAAGCGGGAGAGAGGGAAGGGACAAAGAGGAATTGAGAGAGAAAGAGAGACAGTGAGTAGTGACTGAAATGAAGGCGGCGTTCCTATTTTTGTTTTCAAATGTTTATAAAAGACACATATATACATAGATACATGCACACATTGTTAAACTAACAGCGCGAGAGAGGAGGGACAGAGAGGAAGTGAGACAGAAAGAGAGACTGAAAGAGTGAGAGAGAGACAGTGAATGGTGACTGAAAGGAAGGTGGCGTTCCTTTTGTGCTTTTAAATGTTTATCACTATTTTCAGAGTAGACTGATACATACATCGCAAAAAAATGTAGATGTATAGATCGAAAGAAAAGTTGATACATAGATACATAGACCCATTGTTAAATCAAAGACAAATAACTACAAGAAATATTAGATGTCCCTTTCACTTTTCGTTACCACACGAAGATAAAATTATTTCGCAAATGGCTGAGTACTCCATAGACATGCATACCATTAACGTAGTTCTCGGGGAGATTCAGCCTCACACAGAAAATGACAATGCTGGCCCCTTTCAATTACAGCTACAACTCATTTTGGCCAGCTGAGTGGACTGGAACAAGATAAACCTTGAAATGGTTGAAAGGAAACGAAAAAAGATCCTATATAAGGGCAGGAAAATCTTTTTAGTTGTTAGGGACACTATGGGTGTTAATCTTCTCCTAACAGCGGTATTTGTGGGTCTCACAGATCTGGAGGCCAAGCCCCCAGGTAAACACCGATGCGCAGGCTGTTGTTATGAAACTGAGCGCAAGTCGAAGGGGAAGTCACTACACGATGGAATAGTAATTATTTCGTCATAGCTTTCATTGCTTATACTAAACACATGACTCTTTTGCCTTACGATATGGATCACTTTTTTTTAACAAGTGGCACTCTGTCGGTTACGAAGACGATTTTCTTATTTATCTAATCAACGGAACAGTCTGCTCGTAAAATTAACGCGCAAGTGGTGACTCCACAAACATGCATACCATTACGTGGTTCTCAGGAAGATTCAGCTTCACACAGAATGTGACAAGGCTGGCCCTTTTGAATTACACATACAGCTCATTTTTGCCAGCTGAGTGGACTGCAACAAGGTGAGGTAGAGTACCTTGCTCAAGAACACAGCGCGCCGTCGGACATCATACTCATGACTTTACGATCGTGGGCCGAATACTCCTAATCACTGAGCCACGCACCTTCACTCTCTTAACCACAGAGAAAAGGAGTGAAGCGATAAAGACAATGAAAGGAAAGCCTCGGTCATTTAAAATGACAAACTGAAATTTTAACAATGAAGAAGAGGGTAAGACATTTAGTAATGAATAGAGGGAAAGTCTTTCAGGTACTTACGTTTTCCTTCTGGGAGATCTAGAATGTTCAAGTGTTAGTTTCTCATCTTTCCCCCACCCCCGGTACTTATTCGCCTTCTTTGATAGATCTTCATGTCTTTTGGTTGGGAGGAAAGACCATGTTTCTTCAGGCACGTTTAACGTTTTCTCTACAGACTACAAACGAGTCCTCCTCCCTTCCTTTTCTTTATTCATACAAAAACTAATGAAAATTTCGAACAGAAAAATGGGTAATACCCCCTACAAAATGACTGGGGCCGAAAAGTTACCAACAAGTGGCTTCATGAAATTCACCTCTATACTTTAAAGAGTGTCTTCTATAGCCTCGTGAGTTGATTTGGTAGACGGAAACTGAAAGAAGCCCGTATATATATATATATATATATATATATATATATATATATATATATATATTTCCTCCACCACCATCCCTTGACAACCGATGTTAGTGTGTTTGTGTCCCCGTAACTTTGCTATTCGTCAGAAGAGCCTGATAGAATAGGTACCAAGGGTCGATTTCTTCGACTAAAGGATGGTACTCTAGCATTTTTAATAAGAGGTTGTGTGACGGACGGGACTGAAAAGCTTGAGGAAAGACATTTTCGATCAAGCTCTCACAGACTTTTTTGAAGTTCCACTTGGAAAGGAAAGTGAGGGTGGAGAGAAAAGTGATACCTCTCAGTGAATTTGTTAAAAGATGAGTGACTCTGGCAAAAATGTTTAGCGTGAATGCCCCTAATCTAGGTATGTGCCTGTAGATCAGAAGCAGTTGTGAGGGCTAGTGCCTTTGGTTGTCAGAGTAATCCTGGATCTGTGGAGGTTCCTTGACTGGCTCTTCTTGAAGTTTCTTCTGTATCGGAACTACATCATTCATGTTATTACACACTGTATACTGTATATCATCTTTATTGCATTTGACTGTCTTTTCCATTTCCTTCTCCCTATTTTTGTTTTTTTACCTAAATTCCTACACAAATTGTTTTCTGTCCTTGTGATGTCACTCTTATCTATGCCCCTGAAGCTAATAAAAATTACTATTGTCATATTATTATTATTATTATTATTATTATTATTATTATTATTATTATTGTTGTGTTGTTGTGTTGTTGTTGTTGTTGTTGTTGTTATTATTATTATTATTATTATTATTCAGTAGTTTTATTTTTATATCGCGCTTTCACTTCACTACCGAGCGCAGCTCTGTGTGCCTTGGGTATGTGCTGTGATTTGTTGTGATGCTCTGATGGTTATTGTATGAAAAGTGTTCTGCGTAGGATGTGTGCAGTGCCTAGTAGTGCAATTTTCTGTATGTTATATGTGTTTGTAAGTCCTGGTGTTTTTGTTATGTATTTGTCTGAATATTTTTTTATTTATTATTATTATTATTATTATTATTATTATTATTATTATTATTATTATTATTATTATTATTATTATTGTTGTTGTTTGACCCGGATTCGGTAATATTCCTGGTAGGATTTATGTGAGTAACAATTACCTTAGGTAAACTTAGTTATCCACAAGTTTTCAGTAGTCTCTCAAGTGCTCAGAATCCTGCTGATAATTTTTGCTACCCCTAGAAACAAACTTTCTCTAGGAGCTCTACAGGGAATTCTATTCCAATCTTCAGCCATTTGTTGATATGGCTGCTTACTGTTTCCAAAGCAACACTTATTATAGGCACGACCTTTACAGTTTTCATACTCTAAACTCTTCCTATTTTAAAATTTAAGGGATTGTATTTTTGTTTGTTTGTTTATCGTCGTCTTTCTTTACAATCCTGGGCCGATAAGTAAGCGACTTATCCTTATCTATTATTGTAATAACCGGTCTATTATTTTCCAACTTCTTGTCTGTTTGAATAGGAAAATCCCACAAAATCATACATTTCTCCGACTCCAGTACACTTTCAACTCGATGATTGTATCATGTGCTTCCAGCTTCAAATCCCCATTTCTGGAGGCACAACATGGTCATGCCTCCATTTCTTATATTCTTCCTGTGACAATTTGGTACATTCTTCCACAATGTGTGCTTCTATCTCATTCCAAGTTCCATAGGCTCTACATTTTTCTGACACATTCTCTCCATATATATTTTCCTCAAGTTGTTTGTTTTTATCGCTTGATCTTGGGCTGCTACAGTTAGGATCACTATTTCTTTTTTTTAATTGTCCCTTTTACAAACAAACCTAGATTTTTGTTCCACAAACATCCTCAGCTGCTTTCCAATATTGGTCATGTAGAGATTTCTCTTCGATCTGCCTGACGTGCTCTCTTTTTATTTTATTCTTGTCCTTTTCTTCTATTACGCCCTTGATCACCTGTTCTTTAGTCACTGTAGTAAGTAGTTTTCCGTTTTGCTCTGTAAATACTCTACTGGGCATTTTTCTTTCCATCTGTGCACATTCTCCTACTGCTATTAAGCCTCTTCCACCCTGGTCTCTCATCAAGTACATCCAGTTGATATCAGCTTTCGGAGTCTTTCTAGCAAGTTTCTTTATATCGATTTTAGTCCCGTCTATAAATCTAACTCCATATCTGATTAACAGTACAGCTCTTGAGTTTATAGCTTCAATAAGATTTTTTGAATTTAGTTTTGACTGCAATGATTTTCTCACTCTCCTTATGTACTCCCTACTGGTAATTTGTTTCATTTCCTTATTTTCAATTTCGTCCCCTTCTAGTATTCCTATGTACTTATACCACTATCCTTCTCAACCGCTCTCATTGTTTGCCCCTTTGGCATGTCAATTCCCTGTTTGTTTTCAATATTACTATTATTTCTATTATGAACACGAGAAGGGGAGTATTGTCGAGATTTTTGTTATCAATTCTTAAAGAACTCTGTCTCTGTCTCTCTTTCTTTCTTCACACACACACACACATATATTGTATTGCATTGTAAATAATATATATGCATAATATACTGCGTATATGAACATGCACACACAGACACACAGACACACACACACACACCTTTCCTGAATCGCAAACACACACAAAATTAACTTTTCCTCGTGCCAAAGAAACCACAATAAATCTGGACTTTGATTCTTAAGAAAATATGATAATAATAATAAATAATAAATAATAATAATAATAATGATAATAATAATAATAATAATAATAATAATAACAATAATAATAATAATAATAATAGAAATAAAAAAAAAAAAAAAAATAATAATAATAATAATAATAATAATGATGATGATGATAATGATGATGATGATAATAAGGAGAACAACAACAACAACAACAAGTTGACTGTCCCCCGACCAAAAACAACAACAACAATAAACACCTGAAAAGAATAGCAGAATTTCTAAATAAAAAAAAAAACAGAACAGGAAAGGGATTGTGGAAAAAAAAGAAAGAAAAAAGCCACAATACATCGACGAAGAGACCAATAAAAGAAATAGCCAAACAGCAACAATAAAAACAACAGCAACAACAAAAACAACAACAACAACTGCTCACACGCTACTCAGCAGCATTCCTGAAATGAATCAATGATAGCATACTAAGCTGATTGCTTTGAAATCAATGCAGCAATGTGTAGCTAGGCTGACGTCGATTTCAGGTGAGGTTGATTAGATGTA
>NC_043004.1:92069778-92072278 GCF_006345805.1 Octopus sinensis
ATCTGCACATGGAAAGTGCTCTGCCTCTAGACCCAGTATGTAAAAGAAAACATACCAATCACACTCATATATATATATAAACTAAGATTTTTATAATTATGAAATTTGCTTCACCACATACCGAGATTTAGAAATAGCAGCCAAAACTAGCTTTTTTTCTACCATAAGAAAATCTCCCAGATTTTCTTATGGTAGAGAAATAGCTATACTGCTAGTACATATATATACACACACACCTCTATAGAAGTGTAAAGCAATAAATGCTTGCATTCGTCGAGATACTGTGGATATACAAATTTATGTAAGGTATGTCGTAACTAAGATATTTCTAGCATAACAATGAAATTCTATGTCTGTGCCCCACCCCGTTATATATACATATCATTCTTGATCTAACAAAAATACATATATACATGCACACATACGTACGTACATATGTATATATATGTGTGAGTGTGGGTATGTTGGTGTGTGTGTATGTGTGTCTGTACATGCGTCTGCATATATATATATTTGCATATATATAACAGACATTCATTACACACGCACAATATAAGTGTAATTATGTATATATGTAAATATATATACATGCGCACACATACACGTACACCTCCCCATAAATACACACACATATATATATATATATATATATATATAGCTACACACACTCACATATATGTATAAACTCACACGTATATTTGTAACAATAATGTGAAAGCAAAGAGTAATATTTTGAAATCAATTCGTATGTAAGTTAATACATAATTTCAATGTATTTGTGGTTAGAGCTGTAAGTAGGTTAACCACATATATATTGAAATTTTTTCATCAATTTCTTCATATTTTTGGAATGCTTTAACTGTGGACGTTTTACGTCATGGATGCATTTTCTGTCAAATATGATGCAAACTTGAAGCGTACGTATTAAATGATTTCAAAATTTAACTGCTTGGTTCGATTACAATTAATAAGACACGATACCAGTACAAACTACAGTGATCCCTCGATTATCGAGGGAGTTACGTTCCAAAACATTCTGCGATAGGTGAAAATTCGCGAAGTAGAAACAGTACTGTACTCTCTATATTTTTAAAATTATATTTATAATTTGTATATATATAGGCGCAGGAGTGGCTGTTTGGTAAGTAGCTTGTTTACCAACCACATGGTTCCGGGTTCAGTCCCACTGCGTGGCACCTTGGGCAAGTGTCTTCTACTATAGCCTCGGGCCGACCAAAGCCTTGTGAGTGGATTTGGTAGACAGAAACTGAAAGAAGCCCGTCGTATATATGTATATATATATATATATATGCGTGTGTGTGTTTGTGTGTCTGTGTTTGTCCCCCTAGCATTGCTTGACAACCGATGCTGGTGTGTTTATGTCCCCGTTACCTAGCGGTTCGGCAAAAGAGGCCGATAGAATAAGTACTGGGCTTACAAAAGAATAAGTCCCGGGGTCGAGTTGCTCGATTAAAGGCGGTGTCCCAGCATGGCCGCAGTCAAATGACTGAAACAAGTAAAAGAGTAAAAGAGTATATATTTTATTATAAATACAAAACAACACCATGGAAGAATCGACGTGAAGATAAATAATAAACCGCGATAGGTGAACCACAAAATGGCGAGGGATTACCGTAGTGGACCTTGACTTCACTTACGTGGATACACTAACAATGATTTGCGATAGTTGGTATATTTGATTCGGGTTAAAAATGTTGCTACCATGCACCATTTTTTAGCGTGACACTATATACATGGGTTGGACAAAATAATGGAAACGCCTGGCATCATAGAATCATAATTTTGAAATATCTGTAAAACCGTAAAAAGCTTTATTTTATTTTATTTTATCTAGTTTCAGCTCACGAGCTACGGCCATGCTGGGGCACCGCCATTTGAGCTTGTTTATTTTTATGATTTTTATTTATTATTAGTGTTGCTTAATATGTTTTGCTAAAATTGCTGTTTCGTTTCATATATCACTAGAAAAAAACGATTAAGATTTATTAGAATAACATATGTATCGGACATTCAAAGAGGACAAATTGTTGGTGCTCGTATGGCAGGCGCTAGCGTAACGAAAACAGCCGAAATGTTTGGTGTATCAGGAAGTACTGTCTCGAAAGTAATGACAGCCTTTGAGAAAGAGGGAAAAACCTCCTCGTCGAATCAAAACTCCGGAGAAAACTTACACGAATTATTAGAAAGGATAACAAAAGTACAGCTCCCAAAATTACCGCAGAGTTTAATGACCACCTCAAAAACCCAGTTTCCACAAAAACTGTTCGCCGAGAGCTTCACAAAGTCAGATTTCATAGGAGGGCTGCAATCAGAAAATCACTACTTCCAAAAACAAACATTGCATATTAAAATAAAGTTTAAGGTGTTCCCATTATTTTGTGCCAAAACTGCTTTCAGCTGACCAAAAAGACATTCGGGTTTCAGTTGCACAAGATCTTGATGGCATCGAGAACGATGAAAACGTTTTGAAAACTTAGCG
>NC_043004.1:92077278-92094778 GCF_006345805.1 Octopus sinensis
CTTCCGCAGTAGTGGCTCAAGAGTCAATACGTATAGAAGCGCCGAGAGGGGGCATCCCTGACGGACCGAACGTGCAATGTCGAAAGGTCTCGATAGATGTCCATTTACGCGAATTACCGAACGGATGCCTCTGTACAAGGCAGCTATCCAGCCGCGGAAGACGGGACCGAAACCAGCCGCTCTCAGGACTGCCTCCAAGTATCGATGGTCTACCCTATCAAAGGCTTTCGATTGATCCAAGTTGATCAGGGCCCCACCCATGCCAGGTTCGTTAACTACCCTGTCTATGATGTAGCGCATCAGATGGAGGTTGTCATGGATGGTCCGGCCTGGCACGGCGCATGTTTGCGCCTTGTCGACCAGTTTCTCGATGACAAGCGCCAACCTCTTGGCTAGCACCTTGGCCAAAATTTTCAAGTCTGCATTAAGCAGAGTGATGGGCCTAAAGTTATCTATTACATTTCCCTTGTTTAGATCTTTCTTCAGCAGTGTTACGGCTCCTCGGCTCACAAAACCAGGAATGCTCCCGTTTTGCTGCCAGTTGCAGTACACCGCCGCCAAGAGATCTCCAAACAAGTCTGGCATACAATTGTAAAGCTCGTAGGGTAGACCATCCAAACCCGGTGATTTGTCCCTCGAGCATTCTGCCATCGCTTCCCGCACTTCCGCCGCCGTGATGGCACCTTCGCAGCACCCTGCCTTTCTTGTCGAGAGTCGTGGTAGGCTATGTAGGTAGGCACTGAAGTCCACCCTACGTTCTTGCCCTCCACTCGTTCCGAACAGTCGGGCAAAATGCTGCTGAAAGGCCTCACACATTTTACTTGGCTCGAGCAATTCGCGCCCCTGTTCATCTACCAGTGACCGAATGGTGGCTTTGTTGCCCTGTTGCGCCTCTGCCACCCGGGCCTCTCTCGCGGCTCCAACACCTTCGTTCCTTAGAGCACGCATCCTAGCTCTGACAGCACATCCTTCGTGTTTGGCGTTGAAGTGTTGGTCGAGGGCCAACCTCGCCGCCAAAACGTCGGATGCGATGCCGCTTC
Organism: Octopus sinensis; assembly: GCF_006345805.1. Lineage (NCBI taxonomy): Eukaryota > Metazoa > Mollusca > Cephalopoda > Octopoda > Octopodidae > Octopus > Octopus sinensis. Next base: position 92,078,319 of record NC_043004.1, read on the forward strand.
TAATTGCCTCTTCTAGCTTCTTAACTAGCTCACCCTCTACTCTATTTCTATCTATGGCTAGTGCTTTGCTGTACCTAATCGCTTCTGCTTTTACTGCTCTCTTGAGGGCAAACCACCATTTGTTGTTGATGATGGCTCCCGTCAAAGCCCTCTTTACTAGTGTGCTAATCCGGTCTCTGAAAACTTGTCTCGATGGGAAAGACGCGTTTAGTTTCCAGTATCCGGGACCCTGCCTAAGTGTCTTACCTAAGTCTAGCGTACATGTCACAAGTTTGTGATCCGTGTAGCTGACTATGTGGAATTGTGGACATCCTATGCTATCTCTATCTACTGTCCTACACAGTATCCTATCTAGATACGATCTCGACGACCCGATGCGGTTGCTCCATGTCCACGTTGGCGCATTCGGGTGGTCTAGTCGGAACCTGTCAGACAGTTGAAAGCGTCTGAGCAGGTCTCTGAGGCATTTGCATCCCCGTCTATTCCTATCTCTACCCACGTAGTCTACATGCGTGTCCAAGGTAGCATTCCAATCCCCCACTAAGAGTAAAGGACGAGACGTTCCCAAGAAAACTTCTAGACGTTGAAAGAAATCCGCCCGACCTGTTAAGGGCGGTGCGTAAACTGATACGAGTCGAAAAGCGCACCCATTGCTGCCGTCGACATCCAGGACGACCAGTCTACCCTCCGGGTCTACGAATATTGTCCTTACATTGAGATCCAGACTCTTGTGAAAAAGTACCGCGGTGCCACTACCGCCCATTCTCGGCAGACAGGGGGAAAAATAAATGTTGAACTGTCCGCCAAACATGGTCTTTAGGGCCCGCGGATTGTGGAGTCTGGTCTCGCTTATGGCTATGATTTCTAACTTATGTGACTTTATGTCATTTAAGAGGTACCCTTGTTTCCAAGGGGACCCCAAGCCACGCGCATTTACACAACCAATCTTGATCATAGTTCTAATGAATTAGAATACAGAGGGTTACTTACTGCTCGAAAGTTTTTGCTTTCTCCTCCGTTGGTTTGTCCTCGAGAAGATCCCAGTACAGTTTTCTTTGTGAGATATTTTTGGCATTTACCAACCGCACTGGGGAAAATGCCTTTGAGTGTGTGGTGCAGACTTTTGGAGATGTGTAATATTTTGATGTGGTCTGGTGGTGTTGTGTATGGGTGATTGTTTGTTTTTATGTCCTCTTCTGTTATGTTTGTTTTTGATTGGATGTATTCCATCAAATTTGTGTTTTTGGTGTCTATGGCTGTGAGCATGTTTGCTGTATATGTTTTTGTGGTGTTGGTGTGGCTGTTGTTTGCGTTGGGTTTTGAAATGTCTTCGGGAGATGTATTTCCCCCTGCTTTGTTCGTGTTTGCATTTGGTTTGGTTGTGTTTCTGCTCTTTATTTTCCTTCTTTTTGTAGCTATTTGCCATTCCTCACTGGTTTCGTCTTCCGACGAAATTTCTGAGGAATCAGAAGGGGGTAGGGGTATGTTGTGGGCTTCTATGTATGTCTGTGTAAGTGGTTGTGTTGTTGTTTTCGTTGTTGTTGGTTGTTGAGTGTTTGTGTGTGTTGAGTGCGGTATAAGGGATGGGGGATCAGTTTGTGTGTGTTTTCTTTGTTTTTCTGTTCCTTTGGGTTTTGCTGTCGTTCTTGGTGTTGGAATTGGTTTATTTGTTGTTGGTGGTGATGATTCTGTTCTTGGCGCTGGTGTTGGTGTTGTTTGGTTGGGTTGGCTTGTTCTTTGTTGTTTTTCCTGCATTTCCGCATACAGCTTCTTGACTAGCTGTCCATATTGTGGTGTGGGCAATAATCCTGGCTTTTGTGATTTTTCCTGTGGCTGTTGTTGTTGTTGTAATTTTGCGGCAGATTTGCACTCCTTTTTGAGGTGTGCCTCACTGCCACATGTATAGCATCGTGGCCTTCTGCCCTCGACTACTACGTATAACTTGCGGCCATCCTCAAGATGTACGTGGGTGGGGATTTTATTTATGTCCTCTTGACTTATGTGGAAGAGGAACTCTATTCTCTTTCCCAGCCAGTCCTTGTTTTCCGAAACACCGATATCTAGGATGTTTAAGTCCTCCATTTCGGATGTTAATGCGGATGTAATCCACAGTGTTGTAGTCACTTGGGGGACACCACTGATAATGACTTTCGTAACCTTCTGGCCGAGGTAACTCGGTGTCAACGTTAGTTCATCAGAATGAAGGGTTATCGTTGAGAATTTCTTCGCCAACTCTTCATTCTGAAAAACCACCTGTACGTGTGCGAACTTGTTCGCCCAAGTCACACAATCCTTGTAACCCCAGATGGGGCGTAAGCACTTTTCGACTTTGTCTGTGCTTGCCTTTTCTGGACTTTTTGTTTTTTTATTTGTGATTTTATATACAATTGTCTTTTTTTTCTCCTCATTCAGTATGTGCTGAGGTATGTGTAAGAGTATTTTTCCGTTTTGATTTGTAATTAGATAGATAGATAGATAATTAGATAGATAGATAGATAGATAGATAGATAGATAGATAGATAGATAGATAGATAGATAGATAGATAGATAGATGTGTGCCTGTATTTGAGCAGGGGCTTTCGCAATCATCATTACTCACATTTTACGACTTACAAACATATCTTGTTTCATAAAATTTATGTGGACTAGCTCTTGACCATATTTTGTTAGCTGGCACGAATATCGGGTAACGAGGAGATGTTAGTAAGGCTTGCAGTAGTGATGGATGCGCAGACATGACAATAGGGAGTAAGTAGATTTGTAAGAGGTGTACTAATGTAGCGAAAGGTTTTGTGCCGAGCGGCGGCGGCGGGGGTTGGGGGTGGCAACAGCATCACATGATAGGTTGATAATTAAGTAGATAGTTATAGAAAATGTGGTAACGGTGAGCGCAATTGGTATGACAGTTGGGGGCAAATTGTGGATATGTGAGTGGTAGTAGCGGTTGTGTTTGTGTAGTTTGGGTGAATTAGAAAGTTTTTATGTTTGGGGCAATATTCCAGCTATTCGTTCATTCGTGCAGAATTAAACTGATCATTATCATTGCTGGCAAATATTCAACAGATCCACTGGCCACCTATTGAGATGGAATGTCATCAAAAGTAATTTTTATTCCATTCCTCTGTCTCCATCTCTCTCCGTTTCATTCCCACCTCCCCCCCCACCACTTTTTCTCTAGGGATGATAACTGTCGAGTTGGCATGTGATGTTTTGCATTTCGTTGTAATCGTCGTCGATATCATTTGTTATCATGAACATCATTCTATATTCATTGTCATTCACATAATCATCTTTGTCAACATCATTATCACCAGCATAATCATCATTGTCATCGTCTGGATCATCATCATCGTCATGATCACTACCCCCTCCTTTTCTCCTTTCTATCTCCTCTTCCTGCTCCTTATCATCATTGTCATCGTCGTAGTCGTAATCGTCGTCATCGCCGTCGTAGTCGTCATAGCCGTCATCGTCATCGTCATCGACGTCGCAGGCGTCATTGTTGCTGTCGTCGTTGCCATTATCCTTATCGCCTTCATCGTCATCCTCGTTCCCCTTTCTCATTATTATCATTGTTCTCAGAATTGACATCATCATATCGTCTACGACAAGACAATGAATATTAATAAGACCTGCAGAACAACCTCTTCGCAATTCTAACTCCTTTACAGTTTAGAAACTTAAACCAAAGCAATATCGAAGGAACTGTTCGAAAATTTAAAGAGTTTCTTCAGGAGCTGAATGAAATGCATGCCATGGGGTTAATGTCATTCTCTTACCCTCTGTTGCCATTGATGAGCTAAGTTTTAATATGAGTAGCCCTACACAATGAAAGATAAGCTTTCTCTGTGAGAACATTATGGCTGACAATCAAGAAATGAACGTCACCTTAAGCTTGAATACTGAAATCTGAAGAACACTGCGCTGAGATCATAAAATGGTTATATTATATATAAGTTAAACACATACATATTTTGTAACAACAGTAGTCATAGTGCACTACCGTATTGTGCCGTTAGTGGAATCTGCTCTGCGGTTATGGAAGGAGGCCATGTCTCAGTTTTAATGATATCTGTGTATTTTGATGCATTGCTTCAAAATAGCGGAAAACCATGTGTTTGGTCATGACTTTATCACAGCATTTCCAGAAACAGTGCAAAACATCAAAGGGTTGCAATTGTGCTTTTTCCTCACATTAAGTTATATAAACGGACATCTTTAGATAGATCGATAGATATGTAGCTATAAGATGTTTCTGCATGTGTGAGCAGTGTTATGAATCAGCACTGAGGTGATATGGATCGGAAAAACACAAATCCTGCTGAAATTTTAGATGCAAAAATATTTATTTCTACCGTTAACAAATAAATGTTGTCGTTACTACGAATTTAAAAGAAAGCGTGTTTACCCAAGTAAGAACGTTTTAAGTTTATATCAGATGTTGGATCGGGCACAATTGTAATCGCCGTACCGTTGTGTTTGTTGCAGTTAGTCGGCTAAGGTGTGTTACTAAGGTTGTCGCCACCAACGTCGTCGTCCATCATTGTCTTGGTGCTACGGACACAGCTATAGGCTGCCTTCTGATTTTCTGCTTCTATTTGCTGTCGACTGATTAGGGGCAAAAATGCACGAAATATAAAGTAGATGTTCTTGGCAAGAAAACGCGCCAAAGATGAAATTGTTAAATTAGATTTTGATACAGCAAAAATGCAATTACTTAGTGTTTTGATGACGTTCGTAATATTTGAGCGAATCGGATTCGTGTTCTTTAATTGTTTTTGTATCGGGTACAGTGATCTAGGTTCGATTTCTAAGTGTTTTGCGACTCTCACATATTCCTGCTACGGATGGAAACAGAAAGACGGGTGGGTACATTGAATGATTGATTGTAAGACAGATGAATAAACAGATAGCTAGAAAGCTCGACAGACAGCTAGCTAACTAGATGGATGGATCGTTGAATAGACAGAGAGACAGACTGAGAGAGAGAAAGAGAAACAGACAGATAGACAGGTAGACAGACAGAGATGACTGGGTGGATGGGTGGATGGATGAATTGAGGGATGGGTGGATTGAGGAATAGATGAGTAGACAGACAGACTCACAGACTCATAGATAGAGATAGATAGATAACTAGATAGACAGATAGATAAATAAAGATAGACAGATAGAAAAATAGATAGATAGAAAGATAGATAGATAGATAGAAAAATAGATAGATAGATAGATAGATAGATAGATAGAAAATAGATAGATAGATAGATTGATGGATGGATAGATAGATAGATAGATAGATAGATAGATAGATAGATAGATAGATAGATAGATAGATAGATAGATATGTTTCTTTATTAGCCACACAGGGCTGCACACAGATAGAACAAATTACAAGAGCTTTTCTTTTGAAGGTTTAAAAAAAAAAAAGGAAGGGGGAATTTCGATCAAAAGGGATCGTAAAAGGAGAGAAAGAGGACAAAAAGAAGGGGGGGGGGTTAAAAAAAAAAAATTAAAAAAAAGGGGGAGAGGAAAAAAAAATTGATCAATAGGGATCGTTATCACAGAAATGTCAATATGAAGTGTAAAGGGGAGGACAGGTGAGGTTTACCCGTGGAAAGAAAAGCCTACGGAAAAGACCACGGTAACCTCGGTCAATGAAGTCACATTTTATATTTCTTTTTTTTTTTTCTTTTTTTTTTTTGCAAATAAGCAACTCTCTGTTTTCGATTTCTGGGTTCATAGGACTATGCTCAAGGTGGCTTCGTCATTCATACGTGCCATTCTTGCTACATTCACCCATCTTTTTTTAAAACATTCGCTAGACAAAACTTGCCTCTCTACTCTCACTTTCCTTTTCAAGTGGTACTTGAAGAAGTTGATGAGAGATTGACCAGAGAGGAAATTGTTTGTCTCCAATCCTTTCAGACGCGTCCACCAGATACATTCTTTCGCCATAGCCACAAGGATGATGAAAATAGCTCTTCCTTCCCGTTTGAAGGAAGGAGGCGTGACAATATTGACGATAGACTCAGCTGATAAACCGACTCGTCCCACACGTGACAGCATTTGTTCGACATAAGCCCACAGGTCGGAAATTGTTGGACACTGAACGAGTGCGTGCAGAACGGTTTCGTCGCTCTGACCGCATCTCGGGCAGGTCGGCCCCGTGTTTCTCGAGCCGTGTCTGTAGAGCTTATCCCGAACGGGTAGCGCTTCTCGGTAGCACTGCCAGGCCAGGGATCTCTGGAAGATAGATAGATAGATAGGTAGGTAGATAGATAGATAGATAGATAGATAGATAGATAGATAGATAGATAGATAGATAGATAGATAGATAGATAGATAGATAGATAGATAGATAGATAGATAAGAACCAAAAGAAATGTAAAAAGAAATATGCATATCCGACTTGAAATATTTAAATCTGAAACTGCCAAGATACGAACAAGGAACGGCCCTATGATTCCCCAGTTCTGTTGGTTGTAAGTTCTACAAACTCCCTAAACAGAAGAAATATATTCACTATTATAGAAAGCCAGAATAATGGAATAATTGTGCACATGGTTTTGGTTCAGTCCCACTGCATGTCATGTTATTTCAACTATAACACCGGGCTGAGTGGATTTAGTAGAAGAAAACTAACACAGCTCGTCAGATATATATATATATATATATATATATATATATATATATATATATATTTAAGTATGTATGCATGTATGTGTGTGTGTGTTTGTGTGTGTGTGTGTGTGAGTATGTGTATGTGTTTGTGAGTGTGTGTGTGTGTGTATGTTGTGTGTGTGTGACAGGGTAACCCGTTTTAAGCTAAAGACAGTGCAGTACAAAACGTAGAATCTAAAGCTATAGCAAACGACAATGATATGGCGACATCGGTTCATTGGTTCATCGAGTAAGGGTCAATTCATTCCGTGAATGTTGTAAAAATGGGGAAGGAAGTATCATTTAAATAATACTAGAATTATCATCTATGCACTTTCAGTAACCGTTCTATGTGTAAAAATTGTATATCAAAGTGTTCAACTGTTAACTATTTCGATTATATATATATGCATACGTTTGTATTATTATACTTGTTTTCAAACACGCGTTCAAACTCTAGAGATACGAAACTAGTGAAACGGTTAAAGTTAAATCAAGGGAAGGCACTCTTCATGAAACCCTTGTTAGTGTCATAATATGCTTTTCCAGTTTTACGACTGAATTGGTGAGAGTGTACGTGTCGTTGTCAGTGTAACACGGGCTATCCGTCTATCAATCTATCTATCTATCTATCTATCTATCTATCTATCTATCTATCTATCTATCTATCTATCTATCTATCTATCTATCTATCTATCTATCTATCTATCTATCTGATCTGATCTGTCTATGTATATACAAACATAGATGTGTGTATATGTGTGTGCATGTGTGTGTGTGCGTGTGCGTGTATGCATAAGTAATGTATGTATATATATATATATGTATGCGCACATACAATTTTATGACTATTAAGCATTTTGCTGTATAGTTATAGTATGGTGTATATGTGTGCCTGAATATATATATATATATATATATATATATATATATATATTTGTATATATGTATATATATATATATATGTCCGTGATGTATCCGGAGGCATCCTGACATCTTATATTTTTCCTCCGTTCCGTATGAAAAAATTCAATCATCTTTTGCATAGGAACTTTCCAAAGAAATACATTAACGTGATGTTAGGGATAAATAATGTGATGTTAGGGATATTCAGATAGATTTGACTTATAAAAAATGTACATGGAGGTATACACGTTCGATGTTATGTATATGTGTGTATATGTAAATGTGTAATATTCATATTAATAAGGGTTTAAGTAGAATACCTTAATTTGTTGTAACATAACATTTAATCATCTTTATTTTATCTAGATTTGATAACATTATGGAATTCATGAGGAAAGAGAAAGGAATTTTGCTCTTTTGCGTGGAATTTTTCCAAATAAATGTCCGAACGTGATTATAAGTATATTGAGATATATGCTTGACTTTTAAAACTGAGCATATGTACCTCTTTGTTCATTTTTAAAAGTCAAATATATATCACATTATCTATAAAAATCACGTTAACATGGTTAGATAGATGATAGATAGATAGATAGATAGATAGATAGATAGATAGATAGATAGATAGATAGATAGATAGATAGACAGATAGGTAGGTAGGTAGGTAGGTATGTATGTAGGTAGGTATGTAGGTAGGTAGGTAGGTATGTATTAGGTAGGTGGATGGATGGATGGATGCATGGGTGGGTGGAATAACAGATAGACAGATAGATAGATAGATAGAGATAGAGAGAGAAAGGGAGAGGGAACGTGAGAGGAGAGAAAGAGAGAAAGGGGAAGTGATAGACCTTAAACCATATTGCATTAAGTTATTTGTATACATTTCGATGTTTTCTCAAACAAATATATACTGTTTTTAATGGCTCTGACGAAGTTATGGGATGTTGAACAAGTACTCAACTCACCTTTTAGCAGAAACAGTTGTAAGCCATTGAAGTAGATAATGTATTTCCTGTCCACTTCTCTTTTATTAATGAATTTTATGCTCCATAATTGCCTAATTCTTTACCCTAAAGCATAACAGCTGATTATTAGTATCGTTATGCCTTGATAAATAGGCATCTTTTTTCGAGGTGTTTATGGCTCATTTTCTAATATTCTTCGTTACCATCGTAACGATAATGGGCTATTATCTTACTATCTTGTCTTACTTACGTCTTAAAGATACTTACCTTGGTATATTAAAACACAAAAATACCTTTGGGTGAGAGTTTCTGTATATTTTGTCTCGGTATTATGGCTAAAATATGCAATGCGATACCTCCGCTTCGTAGTACCGGTATATTCCACAAAATGAAAAAGATGCAGTAAATGTTTCATCTTTCAGATAAATATATAAATAGATAATTTTACATAGGTAGAATGATTAGAGAAGCTCTTCACGGTCATTTTGGACCAAAACCAGCTTCTTAACTTCATTCCTTGTCGAAATATCGCAGTCTGAAAGTCAGGAAATTTTGACTGCGTTATTCTCGGTTGTGGCGCTTACAACGGCCTGTTACTAAAAGCCTCATTCGTAACGTGCGAATCGATTGATTTCTTTTTTCTAAAAAACCTTAGATTAACCAGACGGTCACTTGAGCCTTTACTGAGAAAACCAAATGCACCGATTATTATTGGTATAAATGTGAATTTGTAATCTAAATAAAAATGACTGGAGGTCTCGAAGCAACTCTCCATAGTTACCATATTTCTCTTTGATTTTCGAAGAAATTTACATCAGCGGGTCAGGTGATCTCTACGGCAGTGTTTACACTTTACAGATGTTTATATGAAAATATTACATCAGTATGTCTTGTGCAGAGATTTGTGCATGTATTTATTAACAAGGAGATTCTCTGTAGTTATTCCAGGATAGCCTTTTATTCGAGTGACATTGTATATTGTTTTTGGGGTAGCTGCTGTAATACATGTGATGTCATCCACAGAAGTATGACATAATCTACATTTTCGCTTGCACCTTGGCGCTACAAAAGCTTCAATGGAGCTTCTAGTGCTTCAATAGAGTTCCTAGGGCTTCATTAGAACTACAAGGTCTTCACTCTATGTATGTATGTATGTATGTATGTATGTATGTATGTATGTATGTATGTATGTATGTATGTATGTATGTCTGCACACAGACAGACACTTGTATATTTCTGAACACTTTAAAGACATTAAGCTACCACTTTTGAAAATAAAATCTTTCTCCTTTTAAAATAGATAGATTTATTACAAATTGGATAGAAGATTATGAATTTCCTTTCTTAGGTTTCTTTTCAGAAAACTTACGAATGAATTTGCGCTTGAAATATATAAGTTTTTCAAACTTTAAACATTGTTAAAAGCTTCCCTCATTCATTAATTCATTTATTATTCTATTTCTGCAGTACAATGCTTCAAGCGAACTACAACACTCTTTTTCTGTTAAATTTTAATGCTTTTTTTATAATACTACAAACATGTTCAGTGATGGATAGTAGCATGTTGCTCTCAGCGGAGTTAGTAATCAATCAGATGAAAAGATTTTTGCTCATCAAAGTCAATTTGCTATACCAAGAGAATCCCTCAGGCATCCCAGTTATGAAAATGTCAAGTTCACTAAAAATATTGTATACACAAAACATCTTTTGATTGGCCATTTCCTATTTGTGGTTTGTTCTATATAATGATGTATATAGAATTATAAACAGATAAAAACCCTCATGTATTTTGATCCATTAAATATTTCTTTATTTCAATATTGTTTTACATATTTTTACTTGCTTCTACGTAATTCTTTGTTGAATGTATACTTATATTTCATTGAAACAAATCATTACTCATTCGGAGCGTATAACAAGCGGGTCACACACCAGCGTTTATATATATATATATATATATATATATATATATATATATATATATATTATATATATATATATATATATATATATATATATGTATATATATATATATACATGCATACGAAGCTAGCGTTGTAGAAGATTTATATTTTGCATTAGTAAAAGAGTTCAAATGGGCCCTATATCGACGATTAAAATCTAAAATGCTTCCTACATAAACTCCTACCCTCTGTGTAGCAGGGATTCCCACTGAACACCTAAACACTACGTTATTACGTAAACAGGATCCGTATAGCGGACACGACTCCTTAATTCGACAATTACATGTTTTTCACCTCCGCATCGGTATTAATTTTCCGATTATTAGAGGTTAAGTCACCCCCGACTGTCAAGAGTTGACTTGGCGTAATGTTTACGTTAGAACTAGTGACAGTTTTGGTGTTATAGAGTTCATTATAAAGATTTCTGTGGGTAGACTTCATAAGGCTGAGTTTAGATCTATTGATGGAAGCTATGATCGAACCTAAATTCGAAGTAGTAGAGTACAGCAATTTCACAAGGATTTATTAAAAATAGGATAATATTTATGAATTTTAGGAAAATTTTCCTTCAATATTTAAAAAAATAATTTGTGTAAAGATTTGACCTGAAGAGAGAAGGGTGGGGCAAACCGTAAAGTTTTACGTTTCCTAGATTTTGAGTATTTGGTCTGATTAGATTGTTTGTGGATATAGGGTTTATATTTATGTGAATTCCTAAATGCCATGTTTTTAATTCGGGCCTCATTCATACAGTGCTTTTTCATATATTTAATTGGTTTATCTAAATGGGGTGGTGGTGCGTTTTACTAGATTGTGAATTAGTTCCGTTCAAGATATTTGCAATTTTGGCCTTAAGAATTGTATCAGGGATGTAAAATATTTCTTTTTTAAAACCACTTAACTATAGGGATTGGTTGGTGCGTGAGTGTTGAATATCTCCTCGATCACTGATAAATTTGTGATTGTAATTGAGATAGCCGTTACCATACCAACGAGGGTTGATCTAGGATGATTAGAAAGAACGTTTATGTACTTAAGAGTTTGGTTTTGGTCTGGTTTGGTTTGGTTTTCTTTATGGATATTGGAGTCCATGAATATTCTCCGTCGATCTGGGCCTACATCATTAAATAAGCTCTCGGATGCTATATTTCCCTGTAACCGTAGATACCGTTCAACATTTAAATATTTTGATAAACCCCAATAAGTTAACGATTAAATTTTTAATTATCAATATTTCAATTAATCTCTATACTCCTGGCATCCTGTAACTTGATATTGATCAACTATTAACTGCTTAACATTTATAACATTTTCTAAATTGCTTTTCCCATAAGTCCTGTTATAACATTTCCTCCTCCTGTTAACAACTGCACCTCTCTATATAACTAAATCTCATCTACCCAGTACAACATTGCACGAAACACGATTACTTATTCTCTTGGATTATTTACATATGTTTTTTGAAAAATCCAATCCCAACGCTACGATGCTTTTCGATTCGCTCTTCAGAAGACTTTATTTTATGCACCTTTTTGTAAGGACATATTTTTATTCTTAAGTAATTTTTACAACGCCGTTCTCACCTAATTTTACTTATCTATTTATATATGTATATTAAATTTTTACATATTTATGTATTCATAGATGTTTCATATGTTTTAATATTTTAATGATTGATACGTAAGTATATTTAAATACTGATATATATCGATCCATGGCAGAATATATATATATTTAAATGTTTAAACCATCTGAAATTCTCCTTAACACACGCACACATATATATAGGTATATATACACACACACACATACATATATACATCCACACACACATATATATGCGAATGATTTTGTTAAACGTTAGTCTTACAATTCAGTAAATATTAATAATGGTATTTTTATAAGCTTAATCATCATAGCTATCGCCATAAAACGACTAAGGAAAATAGTCTAATAGTGGGGCATCTAAACCATCCTCAGAAATCACGTCGGCTTTCCCACGCGTATGGGAAAGCCTACATTTTTCTGTCGAGGGCTTATATGCCCCACTATTAGACTATTTTCCTTAGTCATTTGCTCGGTGATCGCCATAAGCTTTAAGCCTATAATATATATATATATATATATATATATATATATATATATATATATATATACATATATATGTATAAAATATATGATGTGAAGTATATAAAAAAATTATATAATGAGCAAGCTATAAAAAAATATACAATATTGTGAGAAAAAGGCAGATATACAGTAAATTATATATATATATGTATATATATGGATATATATATGTATGTGTGTGTATATATCTATATCTATCTATCTATCTATCTATCTCTCTCTCTCTATATATATATATATAAAGTTAATCCAAACAAGAAAACAAAAAAACAACAACGCAAAGATATGGAACAAATAAAGTATTATTGGACGCTCAGGAAAGAAGGGAAGAAGGAAGGTTTGACGTTTCGAGCGGAGCTCTTCGTCGGAAACATAGGAGAAAGAAACATCCCGAGACGGGAGGACAGGGGGAAAAATAGCAGGTAGTCTACACGAGGTCACATACTAAAAAGACGGAAGTGGTCAAAAGGAAGGAAAAGTGTTTTTTAAAAACAAAAGAGCTGAACCAGAGAATGAATCGTAAAAAAGGTGTGCGAGATGACAAGGGTGTGTGTGTGAGTGTGCGCGTGTGTGTGTATGTGTGCGTATGGTGGACGATGGCTAGTAGCAAGCAGTAGTGGAATGGTGGACGATGGCTGGTAGCGGGCAGTAGGGAATTAAGGAGTGGGTGGGGGCACCCTAGCAAGTCAGAAAGTCAGGTCAGAAACAGGGAGGTATGTGTGTGTGCGTGTATATGTATCGTGTGTGTGTTTTGTTGTAGTATGTGTGTGTGTACGTGTGCGTATGTCTGTGTGTGTCTGTGCTTATATATGTGTACGTATGTGTATGTGTGCGTGCGCGTGGAGGTATATGTTGTGTGTATGTATATGTGTCGGTGTGTATGTGAATTAGTGGGTGTTTGTACGTGTGTATGTGTGTGTGCGTGTATTGTATATATATGTAATGTGTGTGTGTACGTGCGTGGGAGTGAATGTATGTATGTGCGTGTGTGTACAAATGTGTGTTTATATGTTTGTATATATATATATATATACATATATATATATATATATATATATATATATATATATATATATATATATATATATATATATATACATATATATACATATATATATATATATATATATACACATATATACATATGTTTGTATGTGTGTATATATATGCATGCAAGGACACACTTCGCAACTGAAAGATAGATGGAAAAACTATCGTGGTGCGGGCGCATGCGAAACTACAGGCCCACAAGCACACGCCCAGACGAGCGCCCGAAATAAAGCCAGACCCCAAAGGCATGCGTGCATGCATGTATTTATGTGTGCGTGCGCGCGCATGCATTTTTGTGCGTGTGCATGCGAGTGTGTATGTAGGTATGTGTGTGTGTATGTATGTGATATATATAAATATATATATATATAACGTCTGTGTATATATATGCATGATTTTTGTTTGAGTTTAATTTAAGTTCTTCTAGAGAGGGTTCAACCTGGTTGCTAACAAAGAAAAAGATTTATTTTAGTTAAGAGAGTTCTTGGTGTTTGTAAATATGTGGTTGACTTGATGTGCTGGTTGAACTGTTGATGCATACATCCGAGAGTATGCATCTATTCACGTAAAAATCTCACATGGAGAATGTTTTTAAATGTGTTATAAATTTCCACTGGAGGGTCTGCATCAGTCATTTGGCTCTTTTTCCGAGCAACCGGGTATCTAGCTTTTTGTGCAAATTTGTTTGTATATAACCTAACGCAGCTATGATGATAGATACAAATGACAATTCATAGTCAGGGTACAAGAGCTGTAAGTTACGCATTATTTCGTCATAAACGTTCTCTTTTACCTGGACTTTTGATTGTATATTCACATCTGCTGGGCAGCTGACCTCTACAACAGTGCATAACAGTGCCTGATTTTTGTTCCCTGTCCTACAGAACAATATCGGGTATGTTATGTTTGCACGAAATTGATGCTTTCCCTGGTTGTTCCACTAGTATTCCTTGTTTTTAAAGGTGTGAATACCTGCTGGATCTGATATGCCTTTGATGTATACATCAGAGCAGTCCTTCCTGCGGATAGCATTGTAAATAGTCTTTGCAACTATATCATACTTCAAGGGCAGGTAGTATCTCATAGACATTTTGGGGCAACTGCTGATAAATGATGTGGATGATATCTACCACACTGGTAAAGCATAACCGATATTTCTTATCACATCGTGGAGCCTTGCTGATATCTATGTTCTTCTTGTTTATCAGATATTCAGTAGCTATCTCTTGTTCCTGGATAACGAAGGCATGTCGTTCTAGATGGGATTTTATGTATCTTTTGTAGGTCCAAGAGAGGATATTCTTCTGTCAATGCTGCTGTTGCCCTCTAGCTTACGGCATTAGTATCAATGCTTTGCTTTCTGTGTGTATGATGTCTGCTTCTCCTCCATGCTTCTGTTTTAGTTGGTTAATCCAGCATCCTTTGGGTCGCATGAGATAGTTGTATTCTCAAAGCATCTGCACAATAATTTAGATGTTAAGGTTAGGGTCTCTTTTGAGTGTGTATGGAATGTACTCATTTCGTTCTTTACAGTTTAGCAGGTATTGTCTGAGTGGTACAATGTGACATTCAAAGGCTCGTTGGACTGACCGTTATGCTCCTACCGCTGTCACTTCGTCTAATATAAATCATATAGGTATCACTGTTAATGTGGAAGTTGCCAGTGGTGGTCAGTACCTTTCTGGTTTTGATGTCGAGGTTGTGTGTTTTATCGAGTGTCCAGTCATTATCTTAAATGTTGATACTAACACTGGTGTTACAAAAGCAATGTGAGATATGGACTTGTTAAATGCAGATAGCTCTGAATTCTATATTTTCCGGAAGTACTCGTTTGTTATTCTGGCTTCAGTCACAGACCAATGTATACAATATTCTTATGGATTCTGAAGTAGATGTAACTTTCATCATTAGAGATAAGGGAGATAGACACGCCGTTGATGTACATATCCTCTGCCTGGTCGACAAAGTTTCCTCGATTGACTATCATGCATGAGCATTTATCTTGCCCAAACTCCATTCCTATATCTCGTGAAAATGTTGTGACTTGTTCTAACTGTATCTTGATGTTGGTCATATTACCAGAATATTATGTATGTATGTATGTATGTATACAGCACTGCGAGCAAGTGTCTTCTTTTCTTGGATTGGGCAAGGTCTTGCAAGTAACTTTGGTAGACGGAATCTGGAATAATCTCATTGTATATTTCAGTGTGTCTGTGTATTTGTGAATGTACATATATATATATATTTCTGCGCGTGTGACTTATAAATTTGACAGTAAACGTGAAAGTTGCAAACTTAACGATTCTTAATCTTACTTTGGCCAGACAGGTACGACACCCGCTTGTAGGGTTACCATGCATTTACACCAAGGTGTAATTGAAACAGACTACACTACAAACCATAGAAAAATATTAGCAGACACTACAGTCATACCTTATAGGATTTTTCACAAAGATAGACAATCGATGATGTAAGCAAAACTCATATTGAAATATAAAACTATAATTAACACACTAACAAGATAAATACGACATCGGTAACGTGCAACTCTAAAAGCAAAATTACACATACGATATTGTAGAATTCTAATAATAAAAATATGAATCTTATTACGTAGGCGCAAGAGTGGCTGTGTGGTAAGTAGCTTGTTTACGAACCACATGGTTCCGGGTTCAGTCCCACTGCATGGCACTTTGGGCAAGTGTCTTCTACTATAGCCTCGGGCCGACCAAAGCCTTGTGAGTGGATTTGGTAGACGGAAACTGAAAGAAGCCCGTCGTATATA
>NC_043004.1:92102278-92154778 GCF_006345805.1 Octopus sinensis
AGTCAATGTCACAGTAGTGGGATACAGTCTATTGTCATCTCCCGCATGTCCGACACTCGCATCCCAAAACAGCTCTTCTACGGTGAACTCAGCCAGGGCAAACGCAAAATCGGAGGGCAGAAGAAGCGCTTCAAGGACAGTCTCAAGGTCTCTCTGAAAGTCTTCTCCATCGGCACAGAGACCTGGGAGACACTTGCTGCCGACCGCTCATCCTGGCGCAGCGCAATCACCACAGGAGCAGGGACAGCCGAGGAGGGACGGATTCGGTCAGCAGAGCAGAAACGACAGATGCGGAAAGCCAGAGCCGCCTGCACCAGTAGTACGGCCCCTACCCACTTCTGCCCCACCTGTGGAAGGGGCTTCCTTGCCCGGATTGGCCTCACCAGCCACCTCCGGTCTCATGGCGGCAGTTCTACCAGATGATGTCAGTGGTCATCTTCGAACCCGAAGGACGAACATTATTATTATTATCATTATTATTATTATTGTCATCAAATATAAGAGAAATACGTAAACGTACTGTCCCAGTTATCTAGAGATCAATAGATTGAACACATATAGGCTATCAAATTATAACTTCTCTCAAAAATCCAAATTCAACTGGACTGAACATAATCAAATTAGCAAGCTATCTTGACACAAAACTAGCTCCAGCACAGGATTGCTATCTATCATTATAATCCTGCAAAGTCAGCCTTTCTAAGTCACTATAAATGTCCTATTTAGACGCTGGGTAACTACACAAAATGTTAAAAGAAAAGATAAATACGATTCCTAAGATTGCAATGACAAACAACTACAAATTTGTATTGTGTACATCTTACCCCTCAAAATTCCTGAAAATAATTATATAAAAAAAAAACGATAATATATTTAGGCAGTCCCTTCTACTATACTATCCAGATTAGTATTTAATTGTTTAACTTCATCTCATCGAAATCTTTGACAAAGTCGACCATCAAATCTAACAAGTCGAAAATGTTGGTATTCAAGGAGGGGCCTCAGAGTTCCTGAAAGACGAAGTGAAATGGTAGCAGCCAAAGGAGCCTATACCAAAAATACAAAACGTTTACGGTCTATTTTTGACCTTTTCACTTCAATAACCTTGTTAGACATCGAGAAAATATATTCAGATTACAATACTCAGTTCAATTGCAAACGTTATTAGAGTCGGGCTAGAAATCACGGCTGATGAAGGCATCAATGTGCTCTAACAAGAATTATACATCACGCAAAACATTAATAATACAATATCGCTAAACACCACGAACTTCTACATTATGGTCATGAATCTCTCAGAAATGTTCTACCTTGCTCCCAAACAAGGAAATAATTAAAAAATATATAAATATGTTCATCAATTGCGTGTAGTTGTGGGAAAATTCGTCATCTTCTAACTGTCTGTCTGTGTGTTTCCCTAAAACTTGAGAACTACATAACCAATTTCATTCAAATTTTACACATGCCTTACTTAAGGTCTGGGGAGTGCCATCGTCAAGACAAATTGTAACTTTTTTCCTAGGGCGACCCCACAGCAATATCATATCTTCTCCACTATTTCAGTATTACGTGTTCAAAGTGAAACAAAAACATCTCTCTATTGTAAAGCAGACATTCACTTTAATAGTGAACGGCTCGGGTTGGGTCGGGTCGGGTCGGGAGAATTTCCATTATATATATAGAGAGAGGGAAGTATAGCGCGAAGGCAGCATAACAAAAACAACCCTTCGTCACTTGTTGGCACATTTACCTACTCCGCATTGCGTGCAGTGCAACAAGATGCGTCATAAATTAAATAGAATTTGAGATACCTGGAAAATCAAAGCTGCTAACAAAATCAGGACAGTGAAAACATTCGGTAAGGGCTGTTTAACCCTAACGAGGTGAAGTGGTGAACGCTGGAGAAAAAAGCTTTGTCGAGAGACAGACAAGTATGCGTGTTGTAGTTATAAACTGAACGAGAAGAAAAAGAATTACATTTAGAAATAGAGATCTATAATTATTGAGGAGAGAATTTGAGTTAGAAATAGAGAACTATAAATATTTTATTATGCATAAAGTGGTGGCTTACATTCGGGGCTTCCAATTTCTCTGTAAAATATAAGATAGTCGCAAAATCCTCGCGCATGTCACCATAGATTACAAACACCAGTGGAAGATAAAAGTTCCAGAGGACATTCTTTTTCTTTCGTTTGTACAAGGATCGTATTATGTTTCGACTTAAAATAAATATATATACAAATATAATGTATAGAAATATATAAAAACCCGAATAGAAAACTAACGTCTTAGGTATATAAAAGGAGATAACATGAGATATCAAGGTGTTATAAACTTTAAACCTACTAGAATATCATAGATTATATATATCAAGTTATCCAATCAGTTCTGTCCAATTTTACCTTTTTTTAGATTTGAATGAAATTTAATAGTATTTTCAAATGTCTAATTCGATTAAAAATTATTTTTATGCATTTGTGTACGTTTAAACTAATTCAATATTGTTTTACAAAATAATAGAGGGCGTCCACAAAGTCTGCGTACATGGGGATTAACACAAACTTTTAAAACAAACGAATTTTATTTAATTATAATGTTAATAAATAATATTTTCAAAGTGATTTCCATCATTTTTCAATGCATAACTTGATGCGCCTTGCAAAATTCAGGTGAACTTGATTAAGTAAGTCTACATTGCCATCAATTTCAGCACACTGACTGGTACTGCGTTCTCTCATGTGTTTTAAATCTGTAATCTTTATTGTAATGTTTCTCTTTCAACATGCCTCAGAAAAAGAAATCAAGGGGAGAAAGGTCTGGTGAACCAGAGGACCTTTCAATATGAGCCCTTCTTCCAATCCAGTGAGGAAACGTGTCATTAAGCCAATCTCTAACAGTTGTGGCAAAATGGGTTGGGGCCCAATCCTGCTGAAACCAATTCGGAAGGCCCTCGCCTAGGCGCTCAATTTGAGATATTAATTTGTCTCTCAATATGTTTTCATAAGTCTCATCAGTTACATGTTCAATGAAGAAGGGTCCTAGAACAGGAGCTTTCCACAAACCACACCACACCATCAACTTTTTGCTGCCTTGCTGTTTGGATGGATCTATCCAATGTGGATTACCTCGAGACCAGTAAAGAAGATTCTGTCTGTTGACCTCACCATTTACATAAAACGTAGCTTTGTCACTGAACATCAAAGTTTTTCGTAAAATTGATATTTTCATCCAATTTATCTGAAAACCATTCGCATGTATACATTCGTCTATCAGGGTCGTCTTCATTTAAGTGATGCAATATCTGTAGGTTGTATCGATGAAACTTTTCTTCAACCAGCATTTTGTGGATGTTTGGTTTTGTAACACCTAACACTGTGGATGTCCGACGAAGTGATTTCTTTGGGCTAGCAGAAACTTTAGCCATGACAGCCTCTTTCGTTTCATCTGAAGTCTTTGGTCGCCCGGAACGGGCTTTATCCAAAACACTGCCTGTTTCTTTAAATTTCTTGATCAATTTCCCGACGGCAGTAAAAAAAATAAGTCACCTATAAAGGTGTCGAAGATTAAATTCTTCCGCAATTTTGCGATAAGACCATCCCTCTCGTCCACTTAATAATACTAATTCGATTCTTTCTTATTTAGACAGATCCATCATTCGATCTGGGATTCTTTCTTCTTTAGACACAGCCATCATTCGATCATCTGTAGTAAAAATAACAAATAAATTTAGAAAAGTAAAGTATTTTTTAAATTTAATTTAAACAAAAGTAAAAAAGGAAATTATTTCTTATATTTATTTACGTTATGATTTTATTCCATGTACCCAGACTTCGTGGACACCCTAAAATTGCTTTTTATTAAAACCCTTTCAGCATGGAAGTATCCCAGGAGCATTTAAGGCACATATAATTCTTTATGAGTACAATAAAGGTAACTCTGCAGCCGAAGTGACTCGAAACATACACCCAGTTTATGGGAAAGTGCTTGAATGAAAGAACTTGCAGGAGATCGTTTGCAAAATTGAAGATGAAGATGGAATAGGATGTCCAGTTGAGTTTGATGATAAGCTCCTTGAGGCATTACTTGAAGAAAATCCGTCATTATCAGTTGAAGAATTGGCAATAAAGCTTACTTCAAACCATACAACTGTTCATCGTCATCTTCAACAAAAGTGGAAAGATTCCTAAACTTGGAAAATAGGTGCCTTCTGTATTGTTCCAAAGCAACTGCAAATCCCGAGTAGACATCTGCTCTCCTCTCCATTCTCGCAAACTCATTTCACCCTTTTTCGATAGAATTGTTACGAAATATGGATTCTCTATCGAAATGTTAAATGTCGTAAACAGTGGCTTGGTAAAAGGGAAAATGCTCAACCACAACCGAGAAGGGAACTTCATGGGAAAAAGGTTCTCTCTATCTGGTGCGATTGCAAAGGGCATAATTCACTTTATATTGTTACCACCTAATGCAACAATCAATGCTGAAGTCTACTGTCAGCAATTAGAACGTTTGAACCAAGCTTTGAAGGAAAAAAGCTGCTTTAGTGAGTCGAAAACGAGTGATGTTTCATCAGGACAATGCGCAACCCCACACTGCAATGATCACATCACAGAAAATCGAAGAGGTCAGTTTGGAAAAATTTCTTCATCCAACTTATTCTCCCGACCTTACTCCTTCAGGATACCATTTGTTTCATAGTTTACAGAATTATTAGGGGGACACAACTTTCGCAAGCCAGGAGGAGGTCGAACCTAACATTTCAGAGTTCTTCGCTTCAAAAGAGTTTTACATTGATGGGATTTAAAAGCTTGTAAATAGATGAAAGTAAGTCATAGATAATCAGGCAAAGTACATTGATGATTAACTTTCAATTAAATATAACATTTGATCACTTGGATTCTTTATCCAAAATTCGGATAGAACTTATGGGATGACCTGAGATATATACACCGGCGAAAATATTAAAATCGACGATAAAAGTTCTATTTCTTACAAAATATTTTGTAACTAATACCATACAAATTATTTATATCTTTTACACCTTAAGCAAAATTTATTTCTCTTTCGAATGATGCAAACAATTTTTATACAACTTGAAGAATTATAATGCTAAATTAATATATATTTCTTTACTGCCCACAAGGAGCTAAACAGAGGGGACAAACAAGGACAGGCAAACGGATTAAGTCGATTACATCGAACCCAGTGCGTAACTGGTACTTAATTTATCGACACCGAAAGGATGAAAGGCAAAGTCGACCTCGGCGGAATTTGAACTCAGAATGTAATATAAACGTTTCAAATTTACCGGCAAAATTAGCTTAATACCATGTAATATGTATGCATTTTTTTATATGAGCTAAGTATTAATAAAATGTGGCATACGATAAAATTTTCGGATATTAGTCTTAAAACATTCAGACAAGAAATTTCAGATGTAGCACATGAGGTATTATTCCATACGAATATACACATATCTATGTTAAGAGTTTCATGATAAAAATATAGAAATATTGGGTTGTCCGGAAAGTTCGTGCCGATTTATAGTAGCTTATCTTTCAACTTATTTTAGAACATGTTTGAGTCCATAAAATAGGATTTGACTACCCCTCCATTTAGAGCACAGTTTAAGCTATCTTTTCGTGGAAGAAGGTTTATGTTCCTAATACCTGTGTTAATTCTGTAACGCTTTAAATGGAAGATGAGAAAGTTCATTTTCAGCACTTGATGCTTTGGGAACCAGACAGAAATTGCAGCAGCTCAGATATTGCTCATTCGGATTTCCACTAATTCAGGTCTCGGTAATAGTCGCGTAGACTGGACCCGGTGCGCGCACACGCGCAGACGCGCGTATGCGCTAGCCAGTCGTAGGTAGTCGATCCTACAGCGACTTGCGTATGCAAATGAGCTGATTGGCGCAGCACTGCAAAAACTAAGTTAATAGCGAGCCCCTACTGAAGCTTAAGAAATATTTTTCAACCAAGTCAGCCCCTCTGAAATCAACTACTAGGGATCTCATCAAGGACCAAAGCAAGCAAATGGATAGATGGGTGGAGTACTACCAGGATCTCTACTCACGAGAGACCACGGTAGCTGAGGCTGCAATCGAGGGTGTCAAGATCTTGCCAGTCATGTGTGAACTTGTCAGTCTGCCATCTATAGCAGAGCTCACCAAGGCTATTGACTCCCTAGCAAGTAACAAAGCCCGGGAAAAGACGGCATCCCTTTAGAGATCATCAAAACCGGCAAAAACACCATCCTGCTTCTGTGTCAGTGCTGGGAAGAGGGTACAGTCCCTCAGTATATGCGGGATGCTAACGTCATAAATCTTTACAAAAACAAAGGTGACCGTGGTGGTTGTAACAATTACCGTGGAATATCTCTTCTAAGCACTGTTGGAAAGGCCTCTGCTCGCATTATCATGTCCAGGCTGCAACTGCTTGCTTCTCGAATTTATCCAGAATCGTAGTGTGGCTTTAGAAGAAGCAGATCAACTATTGACATGATATTCTCCATACGCCAACTTCAGGAGAAGTCCAGAGAGCAGAAAATGCCATTATATATGGCCTTCATTAATCTGACAAAAGCCTTTGAGTTGGTAAGTAGAAAAGGCTTCTTCATCCTGCTCCAAAAATCGGATGTCCACCAAAGCTGCTGAGGATCATCACATCTTTCCATGATGATATGCAAGGCACCATACAGCACAATGGTTCAACATGAGCCGCCTTCCAAATGAAAAATGGGGTAAAGCAAGGTTGTGTCCTTGCTCCTACATTATTTGGCATCTTCTCGCTGCTGCTGCTACATGCCTTTGCGACATCAGATGATGGAGTGTTTCTGCACAGTAGAAGTGATGGGAAACTGTCCAATCTCTCGCGTCTGCGTGCCAAGACCAAACTCAGAAGCGTCCTGATCAAGGAGATGCTATTTGCTGATGATGCCGCTCTGGTATCACACACAGAAGCCCTACAAAGGCTCATCAATTGTTATGAGCAATCATGTGGCAACATTGGCTTATTTATCAGCCTCAAGAAGACCAACATCATGGGTCAGGCTACATTAACCATTCCAAACATACATATTGGAGACCACAGACGACAGGAGGTGAAGAAGTTTACCTATCTTGGCTCTACCGTCACCTACAACGTATCCCTTGATACTGAGCTCAATATACGCATTGGCAAGGCAGCTGCTGTGATGGCCCAACTCTCCAAACGAGCATGGGACAACAATAAGCTGACCAAGACCACAAAAATGAAGATTTACCAGGCATGTGTACTTAGCACTCTACTGTATGGAAGTGAGTCTTGGACGCCATACACACGCCATACTACGCCATACGTCACCTAAATATCTTTCACCTGCGCTGCCTCCGGAAAATCCTTCGCATCAAATGGCAGAATCATGTCCCCAACAAAGATGTCCTCAAGCAAGCAGGAATACCAAGCATGTTTACACTCCTCACACAAAGACGTATGAGATGGCTTTGACATGTTAGCCGTATGGAAGATGGCAGAATCCCTAAGGACATACTCAACGGAGAGCTTGCTAGGGGCACTAGGTCTGTGGGAAGACCGTTCTTACGATACAAAGATGTTTGCAAAAGGGACATGAATGCCTGCAACATCAATATTACCAACTGGGAAGCAGTTGCCAGCAACCGTGGAGATTGGCGACGTACCGTGAAAGAGAGAACACAAAGGAGTGATATAGAGGGAAAGGAGAAATGGAAAGACAAGAAAAGACGACAACAAGAATGTATGACATTACAACCAGCCAGGCAAAGTCTTCGCTACATTTGCGGCACCTGCCAGAGGGAGTGTTTGTCCAGGATAGGGCTACACAGCCACGGCAGGAGATGTATAAGGACATGAAATGTAAAAGCCGGACTAGATTATTTTATGCGCAACTCCATTGTCTCCCGAGACAACAATATATATGGATTTCGTAGACAGGAACTGAAAAAAATCAATCGTATATATATGTATATATGTAAGTGTATGTGTGTGTCTTTGTGTCTGTGTTTCGCCCTCATCACTGCTTCACAACTGCTGTTCATTTATTTACACCCACAAAACTTACTGGTTTCACAAGAACAAACTAATAGAATAAGTACTAGGCTTATCAACAGAAAAAAGCACTAGGCTGTGTCTCATATTTTTGTTTGCCGACTCAGTTGTATCTATCAATTTATCTTTGTGTGTGTGTGTGTGTATCTATATCTATATCGATCTATCTATCTATCTACCTATCTCTCTCTCTCTCTCTCTCTCTCTCTCTCTATCTATATATATATATATATATATATATATTATATATATATATATATATATATATAATATATATATATATAATATTAGGGAATAAATTATAAATATATCTGTGTCTATATGTTTATGTGTATGTATAGATATATATATATATGTGTGTGAGTTTGTGTACGTATTTAGATATGTTTATATACATACATGTATATATGTGCATGAGCATGTGTGTATATATATTTTTTGTTTTTTGAAATTAGCTATTTCATCTTTAAATATGAGAAATTAAATATATTAGGTTTTCATTATATACAATCGTTTATAGAGTTTATTTTAGATCTTGATTATAATATTTATATATATTTTCATTGATAATTTATATATATTAGTCATTTCAAATATCTATATAAGTAGATATAGACTAAAATGGATATTAGAATATGGATTTTCTACCTTATAAATTAATGTTAATATTTAACATTATAGTCGATTTCGATATAATCATATTTAATAATAGAGTTTATTATAAGTAAATTTTTATTTAGATTATATAGATTATTTATATCTTAAAAATATTGATTATATTTTAGGTTTTAAAACCACCTGAAGAATGTCTCATAGAAGTGCTGACACGAAACGATCGTAGTGGTTATTTTAATTAAATTTAATTTATATAAATTATTTTATGTATTGGCTTAAGTCTTTCTTTGTTTGATTTGCATAATAGTGGTTTTGTCTCTAATTTAATATAATATATATATATACATATATATATAAAACACCCTAATGGGAGCCTTCACACCCAAATTTTAGTAATTTCGTTTATGATCCAAAACTAGGTCAAATGTACTGAATGGATCTTTATGAAATTTGGAAATTATATTCTAAGCATAAGGGCCATAACCCCCATGACAATTCATATATTTTTGCTGTTGATGAAATTTTAACCATAGATATTATACACAAATGAAGTAATATTTATAGAATTTCATCTTCTTACAAAGTTATAAAAACCCCTCCCTGGGGACTTAATACCCACAATTTTGTCATTTAATCTAATCAAAAACGAATATAGTTGTGCTCTTGGAAGCTGTAGGGTTACCCGAGCATAAAAGTTGGGCATTATTTCTAATTCAATGGTACAACAGTGTAACAGTTTGCTTTGACATACACTTACATTGTGATTTCTGCAATGTGATGCATAAATTGTTAAGTAAATGAGAGGCATCTTTGTCTCCACTGACTCAGTTGCAAAGTGTTGAGTAAAGTTATTTGATTGCAGACCTCCTTTCAGTCTTTTTATTATCACTCGGTCACACATAGTCCTCAGATGGTAACATTGATTACAAGGCCTTCCCAGATGAGTGACTGGTTATTCAAAGACATTTATAGATTTTAAATTCATTCTGTCCAGTTACGTATCAGTATAGTGGTCATTTGCAAACTCCAGAGGTGGCACTTTAATTTCTCCTAAGCCCTCACGACACACAGTTGTTAATGTTGATTTCAGCCGGGTCACGCCCTTCCAATTGCTATACATTCGCAATGCATCTTACGGCTGTGCCTGTCACCTGGATGGTGAGGAATCCTACATTGGGAGCGGTTACGACTAGGGTAGGGTAACTGACTGCTTATTGTGATCATTCGTCTTTTGGTTTCCCTGTGGCACGATTACAATTTTTTAGGGTGTGTAAAGAGGGAAATAACCCTCATCTGCAATTTTGATGAAATTCGAAACATAGATATTCCAGTTCATTCAGAAAATATAACAGAAAAGTCTAATTCTTCAATTGAATGTAACCGGGCAACGCCGGGTATCTCTTCTAGTATATATATATATATATATATATATATATATATATATATATATATATATATATATATATATATATATATATATTTATTTATTTATTTATTTATATATATATTTATTTATTTATATACATATATATATATATATATATATATATATATATATATATATATATATATGCGGGTATTCACATGCGTGGATAATAACAATCGAAACTGATCGGTACATAGGTAATCATTTTTATTTCGTATATTTTCATTTGTCTTGCTAATTTTTAATGCTTTGGTTCGTGTTGGATTTTTATTTGAGAACATATTCTTTGTGGAAAATAGCGATTTGACGTCTATATCTGGAATGTTGACCATCCACTTTTAGTGGTCAGTCCTTTAAATTATTGTATGTAAAAATATTTTAATCTTCGGATTTTTTAATATGCTAGGCCACTGGTTTTAATTGATTAATATTAATTTCTACCCTTATTAAATTTTGAATATATACATACATATATATATATATATATATATACACACATTTATGCATATGCAGATATATACAAAAATATGTACAACCATATACCTTTATGTAATGGATAAAATTTTTATAAAACTTTTATAGAACACGTATCTTACACACACACACACACACACACACACACACACACACACACACACACACACACACACACACACACACGCACGCACACACACACGCACACACACACATATAATAAATATTTTTATATATACACACATAAATATATATTTCTTTTTTGAAGGGGCATGCCTAAGGAGATATCCTTGCAGTAAGAAGCAATTTACACGAGCAGTTTGGTCGATCAGGTGGTGGTTAGAGTGCGGGTAGGAGGCATTACGTGAACAACGTGAGCAAGCTGGAAGAGATAGTTCTCCAGGTAATGAATAATAGAAAAAGAGAAAAAATAACATGCTTTTTTCAGAGAGATGACAACATTAGTCTGCAAAAGATATAGGCATGTATGCGTATAGTAAATACGTTGCTATGTTAAAAAGAATTAGTCTAATGAAGGAAAAAGGACAAGCTTACATTTGAAAAGTTCAAAGTCCGACAAGACAACGATAGAGATGGAGAAAGATAGAGAAAGCGAGGGGAAGGACGGAGGAGCAGAAAGATATCTAGACGGTGACTTACGAACCAGTAAGCAGGAATCTGGATGGAAGCACTCCATCGGTTACGACGACGAGGGTTCCGGTTGATCCGAATCAACGGAACAGCCTGCTCGTGAAATTAACGCGTAAGTGGCTGAGCACTCCACAGACACGTGTACTCTTAACGTAGTTCTCGGGGAGATTCAGCGTGACACAGAGAGTGACAAGGCCGGCCCCTTTGAAATACAGGTACAACAGAAACAGGAAGTAAGAGTGAGAGAAAGTTGTGGTGAAAGAGTACAGCAGGGATCACCACCATCCCCTGCCGGAGCCTCGTGGAGCTTTAGGTGTTTTCGCTCAATAAACACTCACAACGCCCGGTCTGGGAATCGAAACCGCGATCCTATGACCGCGAGTCCGCTGCCCTAACCACTGGGCCATTGCGCCTCCACAGGCAGGAATCTACAGAGATGGCGAATGAGAGGGATAAATAAACGTGAGCAAGCTAGAAGGTATAATTCTCTAGGTAATGAATTAAAGAAAAAAAGGAAAAAATAACGTTTTTTTTTTTTTTTTTATTTTTTTTTTTTTCTGAGAGTAAAAAGTCAGCTCACTCTCGAGTGCTATTAGTTGCTCTTGTTCACTACTGATAACATGTAACCCAGTTCAATCTATTACATGGTCGGGTCGTCGGTGACTAAACCAGCAACCCAACCAAGCTCGCTTGGTGTGAAGAGTGATTGTTGGATACTCTGCGGTACGAAAAATAAAACCTGTCATAAAGGGCAAAGGAACATCATGAGTAGTCGGCCATCCAACTATATACGTGTATGTGTATATACTTTCTTTTCTGATGTATTTAATTCCATATATTAGGGTCAGACTGGGCTCCTTAACCTCGGTGAAGGTATCCCATCTAGAAGCGGGAAACTGATACAAAACCGAGTCTTTGATTGCTGAAGGTCTCCTTAACGGGGCTGTACTATCAGCAAACTCTAACTCATAGAGTAGACTAGGCCCTCCAGCTTGTTTCTAGCGGCTCGTCTAGGAGATGGAAAAAGCTTAAGAAAAAGCCTGAGGTGTGTTGGGTTTTCTGACAGCTTACATTTATTAATATCGCACAGCTTCAACTTGAAAAAAATCGAAAGATCCTCTGGCGAGAGATTGAAAGTGGCAGGAACGGGTAAAGGATTTTACTGGACCATTGGGTGATGGCCGTCCCAGCAGAGAACTTGTAACTGTGCTGTTCGTGTCCTCCAGCGGTGACAAAGCAGGTCAATCTATACACAGCACTGCTTTCCTCAACAGGGGCAGGGGCAACGACGACGACGACGAGGGTTCCAGTTGATCCGATCAACTGAGCAGCCTGCACGTGAATTTAACGTAATTCTCGGGGAGATTCAGCGTGACACAGTGTGTGACAAGGTGGGCCCTCTGAAATACAGGTACAACAGAAACAGGAAGAAAGAGTGAGTGAAAGTTGTGGTGAAAAAGTACACCAGCGTTCGCCACCACCCTCTGTCGGAGTCTCGTGGAACTTTAGGTGTTTTCGCTCAATACACACTCACAACGCCTAGTCTGGGAATCTAAATCGCGATTCCACGACCGCGAGCCCACTGCCCTTACCATTGGGCCATTGCGCCTACACATGTATATGTATATGTGTGTGTGTTTCTCTGTGTGTGTGTGTGTGTGTGTGTGTGTGTGTGTGTGTGTGTGTGGTCTAATCAACTTTTGACTTTCCATATTCGGGATGTGTGATGGGCTAAAGTATCAGTTTATTGAATTATAGCAACCATAAACAAACTGCGGCCTGCAAAGCTTTCTGAATACCACCTTTAATGAAAAATTATCTTTAATAATTTTAGGAGTGCAGGTCTCTAATGATGAGCCATATCTCAGGCGTTCCTGCTTTTCACAAAAGATTGGCTATACTTCAACTGTAGCGTTCGTAGATACGTATATCGTAGTCCCTTATATTCTCAATGAATCGGAGTAATACAGAGTGTGACAATGATGGCCTTTTGAAGAATAGGTGGAGACGATCTGGTGACCTTTCATGCAGCTTTTCTGTGTCCATTTTCTTTTACTCTCAAATCTTGCGTCGACACTTGTCTCTAGAAGAAGACATTCGTTGAAGATGGCACACATGGGTATGGAAAGCCTGGTCTGATTGTGAAGTGAGCTTCTTAACTGTTCTTCCTTATAAACGTTTCCGTATACACAGGCACACATAGACACACAGACACACACACAAAACGCACGCGCGCGAACAAACACACGGACGCATGCTCTCTCGCACGTACTCACACGTTATCACAATCACGTACATAAACATGCACACAAATGCACACACACACATACACACACACACATACACACACACACACACACACACAAACACATATATATATATAATGGATTGAAACACACACATTATGTGTGTGTGTGTATTCATATCAGCAGAAAAGATGCAGAGATAAAGAGAGAGAGAGAGAGATAGAGAGAGATGGGGGAGGAATCAAGGCGGATAGACAGGACACATGTATGCACAGCCCACACATGCAGAAAACCAAGCCGCTTTACCTGTGTGAGGAAATTGTAAAAAAAAAAAATGAAAAAGGGTGAGAAGAAAAACCATGACAGCTGTCAGTTAGTGACAGGGAAAAGCAAGTCGAGAAGACGAGAGATAAACTATTTCTGATTGCCGCCATTACTAACACATTTTCTCACATTGTTTTATTTTCTGAAGGCATTCAACGTCTCTTCCCCCCCCTTCATTTCAAGATGACAAATTAGAGATGAAATATTTACTGCCTTTAGCACGATAGTTTCAACAGAGGAGTCTTGTCTTCCTTGCAGATAAAAAAGAGAATAACAAAGAGCGCGTTTTGATATGCACACACTCATACATGCACAAACACTCTCACACACATGAATGCATACATACATAAATATATATATATATAATATACATACACACACACACACACAGATATATATATATATGATAGATCGGTAGCCACTACACTCATTTTTTCTCTCCTTATTTTTTTTTCTGTGTCCCTTTCTGTAGAAGAGCGTAGGCTCGAAACGTAAAAGACATTTTCAATTTCCTGAGCGTTATACTAATGCATCTGTTTGTTTTATACACCACCTGTCTTCGTCTCTTTTTTTTTTTCGTGAACTCTCCCCCATATATATATATATAACTTTTTTATCAGTCCGTTATTTCTCCATTACTCTTGTTTTCAGTTCTCAAGGGTTAGTTGTATGTTGCAGAATCGTCCTTTGTATCGATCTCGTATTTCAGTTGAAAGACTCTTGAATATCACCCTGTTTTCATTCTGCTCAAACGAAGACTTTCATATTTGTTATTCTGCCCCTCCAGTCTCTACTTACATGGGCTACGTTTAATAGTGATAAATCTCTGTTATATGTTCGTATATGCTTCGTGTTTTTGTGGTCCATATCGGGATATTATATAAATACTACCCAAAGTTTTGTTTGTCCTTACAGCCCACTCCCATGTAGTATTTCTCTTGAAGTTACAGGATGCACCGGAGATAGCAATACTATACCGAAACGACTACAACCTTCAGATGTACATCTGCTGAGGAGAGGCTTCTGTTTATGTTCATTTTGCTTTGATCTCATTTTCAATGCCTCATAATTGTTGTCATTGTCAGCGCTTATTTTCTGCACACACACATACACATATTAACTGTATATCAATAGTACATTCCGCTTTTGATTTATTATTATTAATAATGATAATAATTTAGTTATTATTAATAACAATGAATTATTATTAATTTATTCAACTTGCAAACGCCTACTCTCTTATGCAAGTCGGAAGCTAATTTAGTAATGTAAGTTAGAAGATTAATGTAGTTCGAGTCTATACATCGTAAGTTGCTTAAAGCCACTAATTTCTTGTAAAAAGAGATAGGTAATCGATGGCTGCTGAAAGTTTAATAAAACTTGAAGCTAATCAGATTAATCCCTTTTCCTAACCACGGGGGCATAAAACCATTAATGTAAGCATTTTATTATAGGATTTATGAAAACACGCACGTAAAATATGTGAAGGGTTATTACAAAGTTTTTAAAGAACAGGTACAATGATTTTACTTTAAACGGAAGTAGCCCTCTTATTGAGTCTGTGTATACTTCATGATATTTAATGGCGTTCAATTGTTATGCCAGGTTCTATAATATGCTACAACAGCTGTGCGATTTTAAGGATAGCTGACAAATTTGAGCAATGTGCCTGCACGAAACTGTATACGAATCTCGGCAGTTCTGCTACCGAAGCTTTCGAAATACTACGTCAGGCTTTTGACAAACCTTCTTTAGGTCATACGTAAAACTCTGAATGTTTGCGCCTCCCTAACAAGGCTACCCATGACCTGCGCCAACCTCTTTGCTAGCACCTTGGACAAAATATTTAACTGTATTTAACAGAGTGGTGGGTCTTAAGTTACTAATAATGTTCTCCCTGTTCGAGTCCTTTCTGATACGCGTCACCAACCCCGCAGCCTTGGGAATTCTCCCATTCTGCTGCCAGTTGGCATAGACGCTGGCCAGTAGGTGCCTGACCAAGTCTGGCATACTTTTGATTTGGAATGCAGAGCCCAACCTTAACGCCTCTTCTAAATCCTTAACAAGATCCATTTCTACTCTAGTCCTATCTGAACTTAGCTCCTGGCTAAATCTAATCGACTCAAGTCGAATGGTTCGTTTGAGGTCAAACCACCACCTGTTATTCAACACAGTACCGGTTAATGCTCTCATGACTAACTCCGTAATCCGACTACAGTATGTCTCCCAAGACAAAATAGTCTTGTTTAGCTTCCAGTAGCCGGATCCCTGTCTAAGTAGTCTATGTTCATCCTACACGTCACTAGTTTGTGATCCGTGTAGGAGTCCAGAACAATTTGCGAACAATTTAAACTTATCTTTAGTACGAACTATTAGTCTATCTATATAAGATCTGAACGACCTGTCGCCATTACTCCAGGTTCACACTGGGACGCTCGGGGTAATCAAGTCTGTAGCGATCTATCAGCTGAAACTGCTTAAGCAGATCGGTGAGGCATGGGTTTTTCTTGCAAATGATTGAGACAACACAATCCTGGTGTGCATCCAGGATTGCATTCAAATCTCCTAACACCACAAATGTCTTCGATGTCACAAGAAAATTCTCTAGGCGTCGATCAGTATGTTTGTTTTTATAACTCGGCGCATAAACACCCACCAACCTGAAAGCCTTATGTGTATACTTCAAGTCGAGAACGACCAGTCCATCTTCTGGGTCTACAAAAATCGTATTTGTCTACATAGCCAAGTTTTTTCGGAGCAAGATCACTGCCCCTCCTTAGGCCTTCGGTTTGGCTAGGAGACATGATTTTCTCATAACCATTCAGGAGAGCCGAGAAGGCTTGTAGTCTGTCCAGCTTGGTCTCAGTAGCGACCATCACATCTATGCTATGTGACCTGAGATCGTCGCAGAAACAAGCTTGCTTCCATTTCGATCTCGGTCGCACACATTTAAATAAGCCAAGTTCAGTGCAGACATCCAAACGCAAGAAGGGGATCAGAAATTTACTTGTTTTTAACAGGCGAAGGAGGGATCGTTCTTAGCGTTATTGATCTCTCTTCCTCATTGTTGCTCTCTCTTTCTTCGTCGGTTTCGGCAGTGGGTCTATTAATTTGAGCATCTCACTTAATCTGTGGATGCCCTCCGGTATTCTATCTTTCAGTTGACTGAAAAGTTTTTCTTCTATTCGGCCGTAGTTCGCGCCTTTGAAACGTTTAGTTAAATTATGTTTACTTACAATTTCTTGTAAGGACGTATCTCTGTCATTATACCTAACAAATTCTGTTCTGTCGGCACGGGTTGTGTGGGTGAAGAGGTGAGGTTTAAAGTTCTGTCGGTAAGTGATGGTGCGTTTTCCGTTGTGTTGTGGGTTGGGAGGGAGATGGGATACATCATTTCTTTTCCCCCGTTATTGGGAGATAAATTAAAATTCCGCTTTCTGGTCGACGAATTCCAAGTCGTCGCTAGGAGGGGGAAATTTTCCCGTATTCCTTGATACTGCGCTAGCTTCTGGTTTCTTCGTTGCTTTCACTTCTTCCTCCGTTTTTTCCTTGTTTTTACTTTTTTGTCTACTTCTTTTCTAGTCGAGGGGTGTGGGTCCGTGTTTGTAAACTTTAATTTTTGCATCAAAGTGAACACCTGGCTTGTATCACGCTTTATGCCATAGTTTTCCAAAACCTACACTCTCCTTCAGGTCATTTTAAAAGTTTTCAATCCAGCTTTCATGTGCTGCGTCTTTTGTCTGTGATTGGTGTACTACATCTACTGTGAAGACGGGTGAAATAACGACGGTTGAGCAACAGCTAGCTAGATAGATAGATACATACATACATACATATATGTGTGCGCGCATATGTGCTTCGGAGTACAGACAACGGGAAGCTTACTCTTTCGAAAGCAATACTCAAAGTTTTTTCGCTGTTTTCAAGAAGTAGTAGTTGCATCCAAAAAAAAAAAAAAAAAAACACGCACGCACGCACGCCCACCCATTCATATATACCTACATGCATACATGCATAGAGACGTATACATACTTATGTGTATGTCTGTCTTCTTTTAGAGCGTGATTTGAGGATGTTTGGACTTTTATTTCTCACTGGTTAAGAAATGTAAACCTCTAGACCTAGCTTCATCGTACATTAACACCATCACAATTCGAGTCAATAAGTAATCTTTTGCTGTGTATCTTGCTCTGCTGGAAATAGCTGCTAAATCTTGCTGGAAAATTATAACCCACCGTCTGAGAAAAGGTACATTGGTTTGATTTAGGGTTCTTTACGTGGTTTGATAAGCTGATCATAGGTCTGTTCAATTAAGGCTTACCTAGGAGTAAACAAAAATTCCAATACCAAAACAATTACCATCAATAACAGCAGCTTCAAAAGTAGTAGGGCTGCATTACACCATTGAAAATAGCAAATTCACAGAAAACAATAAATTTTAGTCATACTGTCACAGCAACAATATGGCTGAAATGAAATACTTCAGAGAAAGACAATAGATTCAAATTATGATAGTGCTTCACATATTTAATACACTGAGTCGAAAATCTTCGATCGACAGCTAATATCCAAACAATTAGCAGACGAATACTCCCAGTTGAGTTGTTTATAAACTAAAAAAACCAGCAAGAACGCTATGATGTTTAGACAATACAAGCAATGCAAATTGGATTAGATTTGGTTTTTAAATCAAATGATAGATGTACTGAACGTGTTGCTGGTTCTGTTAGACGTCTCTGAAGAACCACATTTATATTCAACTCAGTTGGTAATATTAAGAATTATCATTGTATTCAGAAAAAACTGGAAGGTACTGTCGCTAATTATGAATAGTAACTTTGTGGCTGTCGGAAAAATAAATGAGAACAGCTTTCTTTCTCGTACAGATACGTATATTGTACGTATATATGAGTTCAGAGATTTTGATCAAATGAGATTATCAAAGAAAATAGTGGAAAAAATTCTTATTCTAAGGAGATGCTAAAAGTGATAATTCATTAAATAAAGCTAGTGGACGGAAATGTTTGGACAACCAAGAAAATGCATATTTTTGTGGATTAGGTCTTAAAAGACAATGGGGGAAATCAACGAACATACTCTGGTCTTCATCCATAGTTATTCAGAGGATGGTAGATTATTCTCTTTTACTCTTTTACTTGTTTCAGTCATTTGACTGCGGCCATGCTGGAGCACCGCCTTTAATCGAGCAACTCGACCCCTGGACTTATTCTTTTGTAAGCCCAGTACTTATTCTATCGGTCTCTTTTGCCGAACCGCTAAGTAACGGGGACATAAACACACCAGCATCGGTTGTCAAGCAATGCTAGGGGGACAAACACACTCACACAAACACACACACGCATAAATAAATATATATATATATATATATATATATATACATATATACGACGGGCTTCTTTCAGTTTCCGTCTTCCAAATCCACTCACAAGGCTTTGGTCGGCCCGAGGCTATAGTAGAAGACACTTGCCCAAGGTGCCATGCAGTGGGACTGAACCCGAAACCATGTGGTTGGTAAACAAGCTACTTACCACACAGCCACTCCTGTGCCTATTTATGATTTCAGAACTTGAAAAACTTCAAGCAACTGAGATTAATTAATCAGTTAGTAGAAAACAGACACCTTCAGTGGTATTTAAGATTCTAAAACTAATAAGCATGATAGCTTACTCCAAAAAGATCTGCATGTTGGAATATTTGGGCAATACCGATGATGCAGTATTGGAATCGATCTGGTCTATAAAGCCAAATAGTAAAAGTAACGGACATATGCTATATAAACTTAAAGCGATGGAGAAAATACCATACGGTATTTGTCCCGGCTCTATACGTTCTGAGTTCGATAAAATAAAGTACTAGTCTAGCACTGGAATCGTTATACTCGAAAATTCCTCTCTTTCAAATTTCAGGTTTTGTGCCTATGTTAAAAACAACTATGTAGTTGTTATTGTTGCTGTTGTCATTTAATTACATGTACAATCTGATCTAGGAGGCAAATATATGATCAATGACGTTGAAACCGTGACTTTTGTTGTTAGCATGTGTGAAACTGTAGGGTGTGATTTGTATAAGAATTGGCTGTTTTTTCTAGCAGATTCGCTGACCGCATAGAGGTTACCTAGTTTTCAATATATAGCTATAATTGTTTTGGTTGTTGTTGTTGCTGTTCAGCCCTAGGTAAGCCCTGAACAAGCGTATATATGACCAATGACCTTCCAATCGTGCCCTGTCCTTGATTTTAGGGACTGTA
The DNA here is from genome assembly GCF_006345805.1 of Octopus sinensis. Taxonomy (NCBI): domain Eukaryota; kingdom Metazoa; phylum Mollusca; class Cephalopoda; order Octopoda; family Octopodidae; genus Octopus; species Octopus sinensis. Next base: position 92,122,352 of record NC_043004.1, read on the forward strand.
TCTAGAACTATATTAGCCAATGCTTTTCCCGTTTGTTTTTTAACCTACCAAGATGTGATTTAGTGGAGGCACATGGCCTAGTGGTTAAAGCAGCGGACTCGCGGTCGAGGGATCGTGGGTTCGAATCTCAGACTAGGCGATGTGTGTGTTTATTAGCGAAACACCTAAGCTCCACGTGGCTCCGGCAGAAGGTAATGGCGAACTTCTACTGACTCTTTCACCACAACTTTCTCTCACTCTTTCCTCCTGCATCTTGCAGCTTACCTGCGACGGACCGGCGTCCCGTCCAGGTGGGGAACCTATACGCGAAGGAAACCGGGAACCGGCCCTTATGAGCCAGACCTGGCTCGAGAAGGAACAAACAAGATGTGATTTGAGTGAGACTGCCTGCTATTTTTACCCAATAAAGCGAGGAATTTGTTGTGGTGTGTTTGTCGTTTTGTTGCTGTTATGGTGTGACGTGTTGTTATGTTGTGTGACACTGTTGCTGTGGTGATATGTTGCTAATTTTGCGTTGCCTCGCGTTGCTGTTGTTGTTGTCGTATGTTGTGTCTGTGACGATATGTTAGCATTGCTGTGTTGCGATGTGTTGCTTCCTTGCCGTTTGTTGTGTCTGTGACGATTTGTCGCTACTGTTGTGTTGCGATGTGTCACAAATGTTGTACACTGTTTTTGTGTAATAGTATATTGCGGTGCTTGTGGCAAGCTACTATTCCATTGTGATGTCTTGCGGCACATTTCTGTTGCTATTGTGTTACGTTACTCATGTCTTGCCGTGCGGTGAGCTGTTGTTGTGTTGCAGTTGTTGTTGTTGTGATACGCAGCTTTCATTGTTGTTGTGGAATACAGCTGTGTTGTCATGTAGTACTGCTGGTGTTGTCCTTCTTGATGCTATTGTTGTTGTGGTATGCTTCCAGTGATGCTGTTATTGTTGTTGCTGTTGTTGTTGTGGTGGTGGTGGTAGTGATGCATTGTTGCTTTAGTGTGTTGCTACCGAGCTGCTCACAATTATTGTTGTCAATGCCGTTTCACTCCAGTTCATTCCTATTCCGCGGGGGAGGTGGGGGCCAATGACCAGATACATTCCAAACACAACCAACCCGATATTCAGTTTTTCATAGTTTCTAGAACGAAGTTATCGAATATGCTATCGGTAGATTGTGACCTGAAGGTGATTTAGCGGCTATTTCTAGCAGGTCGATAAGTCGACCTCCTGTTGCTGCTGTCGCATTTAGTGTATTGTGTGCAGTTCGTGCTGCTGCCGCTGCTGCTGCTGCTGCAGACACTTGATATTGTCATTACCGCTGCAGAGGCTCTGATTTAATGTTATTGCAGACATAACATATTACTGCTGCTTGTTCTGTTGCGGTTGTTCACTCGTAGTGCTGCTGTCATTACTGTTCTTGCTGATGTTGCTGATGTGCTGATGTTGCTGACGTTACTCTTGTGTTGGGTATTGCTGTTGTTGCTGCTGTGGCTAATATTACAACTGTTGCTGGCGTTATTGTTGCTGCTGTTGTTGCTTTTGCTAGCGATACTGTTTTTATCGATGTTGCTATTGTTGCTGGTGACACTAACATTACAGTTCCTAGCAAGCATTACTGCTGTTGCTAATATTACTGCTGTTGCTAAGGCGGCGAGCTGGCAGAAACGTTAGCACGCCGGGCGAAATGGTTAGCAGTATTTCATCTGCCGTTACGTTCTGAGTTCGAATTCCGCCGAGGTCGACTTTGCCTTTCATCCTTTCGGGATCGATAAATTAAGTACAAGTTACGCACTGAGGTCGATGTAATCGACTTAATCCCTTTGTCTGTCCTTGTTTGTCCTCTCTGTGTTTAGCCCCTTGTGGGTAGTAAAGAAATAGGTATTTCGTCTGCCGCTACGTTCTGAGTTCAAATTCCGCCGAGGTCGACTTAGCCTTTCATCCTTTCGGAGTCGATTAAATAAGTACCAGTTACGCACTGAGGTCGATGTAATCAACTTAATCCATTTGTCTGTCCTTGTTTGTCCCCTCTATGTTTAGTCCCTTGTGGGCAAGAAAAAAGTAAGAATCTGTAACACGGCGGGTAAAATGCTTTGCAGTATTTCGCCCGTCTTCTCGTCGCGATTTGATTTCAAATTCCACCGAGGTCGACTTTACCTATTATGCTTTCGGGGTTGCTAAAATAAGTACAAGTTGAGTACTGGAGTCGAAGTAGTCGACTTAACCCTTCCTCTGATATTGCTGGCCTTGTACTAAAATTTGAAACAAAAATATTACTGCTGTTGTGGCTGTCATTAGTTTTACCGTTGTGGCTATTGTTTTTGCTGATGCTACTACTACTACAAGCATTACTGCTGTTGCTTACATTATTACTGTTGCTAAAATTATTGTTGTTGCTAATGTTCCTGCTGTTGCTAGTATTACTACTGTTGCTGACGTTACTAGTTTTTTTGCTGTTGCTGCTATTGTTGCTACTGCTGCATGTATTACTGCTGTTTCCAACATCATTGCCGTTGCTAATACTACTACTGCAGCTGGCATTACTGTTGTTGCTATTGTTGCTATCAATGCTAATATTACTACTTTGCTTATATATTGTTGTTGTCAATATTACTGCAGTTGCCAAAGCGGCGAGCTGGCAGAAACGTTAGCACGCTTAGCAACATTGCATCCGTCTTTACGTTCTGAGTTCAAATTCCACCTAGGTCGACTATGCCTTTTATCACTTCAGAATCGATAGAATAAATAACAGTCGAAAACTGGGGTCGATGTAATCGACTAACTCCTTCTCTAAAATTGCTGATCTTGTGCCAAAAATTTGAAACCAATATTGCTAATTTAATTGGCCATCTTGTTGCTGTTGTTGCTAATATTACTGCTATTTCTAGCATTACTGCTATTGAGGATTTTCCCGCTGCTGCTGGCGTTACTGTTGCTTTTGATTTTACTGTTATTTTAGGTGTCACTGTTGTTGCTGTTGCTACTATAACTACTGCTGTTGCAATCATTATTGTTATTGCCGCTGTTGTTGCTAATATTACCACTGTTACTTGCATTGCTGTTTCTCCTGTTGCGTTAATATTTTTGCCGTTGATACTGCTGTTACTGAACTACTTTTGGTCTTGGTATTAGTACCATTGCTATTGCTAGCGGTTTTATGGTTGTTGCTATTAATACTATTACTAATATTATTACTGTTGTTGCTAACTCTAATATTACCGCTCTTACTATTGTGAGTATTACTACTACTGCGAACATCACTGCCGTTGATAATACAACAGCTGTTGCTAACACCAATGCTGTTGCGAACATTACTGTTGTTACGATCATTACTGCTGCAGTTGTTATCAATATTACTACAACAGTTTCTGTTTTTGTTCTTTCTGCTATTTTTGGTGTTTACTCCTGTTACTCTTGTTGCTATCATTACTACTGTCACTGAGTTAGTAACTGTTGTTGCTAATATCATTGCTTTTGCTGGCTTTTTGATGCTATTACTGATGCTAATATTACTGCGCTTGCTGATGTTGCTGTTGTTGCTATTGTTGTTGTTATTGCTGTTAGTATTACTACTGCTGCAAGCATTACTGCTGTTGCTAACATTGCTTTTGCTGCGAAGATTACTGGTGTTACTGGCGTTATTGTTATTGCTCCTGTTGCTAATATTAGCATCTGTTTTCACTACGATTGCTAGTGTTACCATTGCTGCTGCTGCTGTTGCTGCTATTACTCCTGGTTTCCATGTTACTGTCGTCGGTTGTTGCTAACATCACTGCTGTTGCTATCGCTGACATAATAATGCTGTTGTTGGTGTTATTCCTGTTGTTGCAACTGTTATAGACGTTAGTGTTGTTGCTGCTCTTACGACAGTTGCTAATTTCATTGATATTAATGATGACTTTGCTGTTGTTATGTCACTGGTATGGTTGTTGTTGCTACTGCTGTAGTTATGTCTGACGGGTAAAGAAGTAATTGCTATCGGCGATGTCTCGGTCGTAGTTGTCAAATTTTATTCTAGATGCTGCTGCTGCTGCTGTTGCTGTTACTAATATGGCTACTACTCTTCCTGCTGGTATGCTAATTTACTACGTGTACTAATATGCTGATTTGGATGTGGAGGTGCCGCTATTGGTCTGTGTGGTTACGGTGGTGATGGCTGTGGCGGTATATGTAGTAGCGGTGATGGTAGTGTTGGCGATGGTAGTGATGGTGATGGTAATGATAATGATTGTAGCGGTGGTGCTGGTGGTGGTGGTCGTTGTCGTTTTGATGGGGATGATGGTGGTGATGACGGTGTTGGTAGTATGGAAGTCGTAGGGATGGAGAGAGTAGTGATGGTATCGATGGTGATGGTGATGGCTGTGATGGTAATGAGGGTAGTGACGGTAATAGTAGTGGTTGTGATGGTGGTGGTGGTGGTTGTGGTTGTGGTAGTGTTGGTCGTGGTGGTGGTGATGGTGGTGATGGTAGTTGATGGTTATGGTGGCTGTGGTGGTGGTGGTGATGGTGGTGATGGTTGTGGTGGTGGTGATGGTGGTGATGATGGTGGTGGTTGTGGTGGTGGTGGTGATGGTGGTGATGATGGTGATGATGGTGGTAGTGGTGGTGGCGGGGATTGTGGTGGTGGTTGTAGTGGTGGTGATCTTAGTGTGGTAGTAAAGTGGTGCTTTGTTATCATATTGCTGTATTCTTAGCCCGGATCAGCCTTCACAGAGCAGAGGCATCATTTTAGACACTCGACTCGTGACGGTCCCATCTTTTCTTCATGTCTAAGAACCCCAGGATTACATTATCCAAAATCCTTTCGGCTTAACATATCAGAGTCCGAGTTGAGGGTAATTTCATGCTACTTCTAGAGGGTCGAGGAACCACGTAGGTGCTTCTTCGTGTAGTAGTAGTGGGGACGGCAGTGTTGGTTGTCGTGCGGGGGTGATGTTTTGTCACGATATTGCCGTTGCACTTGATTGTCGCTGGTGGTAGACTGTAGCAGATAGCGATACAACTGCAGATTGTAACCACAATGCTACTGTTGCTGTTGCTACTATTCTGTGGGTTTATATCCTGTTATAATTGTGGTTATTTAGCCCTCGATCAGCCCTGATGGACGCGACTTACGGCACAAAGTGATCCAGCCGTGTCAATCCCGACCGTTCTCTGAACGAGTGTATAACGACCACATAATTCTAGGTACCCTTCTAGTACAAAGCGATTCTGCCGTGCTAATGCCCATTATTCTCTGTCAAAGTGTACACAGACTATATAATTTTAGGTACCTTTCTGGTACTAAGCGATTCAGCATGCCTATCCTGACTATTTTCTATCAGCGTGTATAAAGACTATATAATTCTAGGTACCCTTCCGGTGCAAAGCGATCCAGCCCTGCCAATCTCTGCTATTCTCAATCATAGTGTATAAAGACAATACAATTCCATCTGCCCTCCTAATATAAAGCGATCCAAACGTGCCAATCATGACAATTCTCTACAAACATGTATAAAAGCTATATATTTCCATCTGTTCTTCTGTCACAAAGCGATCCAGCCGTGCCAATCCTGACTATTCTCTATCAACATGTATAAAAGCTATATAATTCCAGCTGTCCTTCTGGTACAAAGCGGCCCAGCCGTGCCAATCCTCACTATTCTCTATCAACATGTGTAAGAGCTATATAATTCCAGCTGTCCTTCTGGTACAAAGCGGTCCAGCCGTGCCAATCCTTACTATTCTCTATCAACATGTATAAAAGCTATATAATTCCAGCTGTCCTTCTGGTACAAAGCGATCCAGCCGTGCCAATCTTGACTATTCTCTATCAACATGTATAAAAGCTATATAATTCCAGCTGTCCTTCTGGTACAAAGCGATCCAGCCGTGCCAATCTTAACTATTCTCTATCAACATGTGTAAGAGCTATATAATTCCAGCTGTCCTTCTGGTACAAAGCGATCCAGCCGTGCCAATCCTGACTATTCTCTATCAACATGTATAAAAGCTATATAATTCCAGCTGTCCTTCTGGTACAAAGCGATCCAGCCGTGCCAATCCTTACTATTCTCTATCAACATGTATAAAAGCTATATAATTCCAGCTGTCCTTCTGGTACAAAGCGATCCAGCCGTGCCAATCTTGACTATTCTCTATCAACATGTATAAAAGCTATATAATTCCAGCTGTCCTTCTGGTACAAAGCGGTCCAGCCGTGCCAATCCTGACTATTCTCTATCAACATGTGTAAGAGCTATATAATTCCAGCTGTCCTTCTGGTACAAAGCGATCCAGCCGTGCCAATCCTTACTATTCTCTCTCAATATGTATAAAAGCTATATAATTCCAGCTGTCCTTCTGGTACAAAGCGATCCAGCCGTGCCAATCCTGACTATTCTCTATCAACATGTATAAAAGCTATATAATTCCAGCTGTCCTTCTGGCACAAAGCGATCCAGCCGTGCCAATCCTGACTATTCTCTATCAACATGTATATAAGCTATATAATTCCAGCTGTCCTTCTGGTACAAAGTGATCCAGCCGTGCCAATCTTGACTATTCTCTATCAACATGTGTAAGAGCTATATAATTCCTGCTGTCCTTCTGGTACAAAGCGATCCAGCCGTGCCAATCCTGACTATTCTCTATCAACATGTATAAAAGCTATATAATTCCAGCTGCCCTTCTGATAATAAAGCGGTCCAACCGTACCAGTCCTGACTATTCTTTATCAACATGTATAAAGCTATATAATTCCAGCTGTCCTTCTGGTACAAAGCGATCCAACTGTGCCAGTCCCGACTATTCTCTACAAATATGTATAAAAGCTATATAATTCCAGCTGTCCTTCTGGTACAAAAGGATCCAGCCGTGCCAGTCCCGACTATTCTCTACAAGCATGTATAAAAGCTATATAATTCCAGCTGTCCTTCTGGCACAAAGCGATCCAGCCGTGCCAGTCCCGACTATTCTCTACAAACATGTATAAAAGCTATATAATTCCAGCTGTCCTTCTGGTACAAGGCGATCCAGCCGTGCCAATCTTGACTATTCTCTATCAACATGTGTAAGAGCTATATAATTCCAGCTGTCCTTCTGATACAAAGCGATCCAGCCGTGCCAGTCCCGACTATTCTCTATCGACGTGTATGAAAATTATATATTTTTAGGTACTTTACTAGTATAAAGCTGTCCAGCTGTGTCAATCCCGACTATTTTCTGTCAGATTGTATTTTAAAGACCATATAGTTCTAAGCTACCCTTTTAGTAGAAAGTGATCCGACCGTGCCAGTCCTGATTATTTTCTGTCAGAGTGTATGAAGATCATATAATTCTGGGTACCCTTCTTTTCATAAGAAGGTAGTGTGTGATAAGAGGATAAATTCGAACGAACTCCCAATGAAACCCTCTTCGTTTGGCCCCGGAGCAGTCCTGATGCGGAAGACCTATGATCAAAGGCATTCCAGCCGTGATCTTCCCGTCTTTCATTCGAACATTTAGGACCACATCATTTACAGTTATTCCTTCTTTTAAGATGGTACAATATGATATGATTGAAGGGGTATGTAGCTACTGTTTCTAGCATATCAAAGAACCGCATCGAAACTCACGTGTTACCTTGTCCCCCCCCCATGTTGTTGTTGTTGTTGTTAGTGTAGTGCAAGGTCTACGTAATCTACAGTCGATTTCCCGCTGTATTTGCCGACAACTATATTTGTTGTAGTTTTCTTGCACTTTTGTCGATGTTGACCTTGCTTATGATTTTATTGTTGTTGATGTTGTTGTCTCCCATACTGTTGCCGATGCTGCTGCTGCTGCTACTACTACTGCTGCTACTACTACTGCTGTACTACTAGAGTTGACGTCGTTTTTGTTGCTGTTATCGTTGTTATTGTTGTACTTTTACTACTGTTAACCTCACAAATGCTGTTAGTTTTGTTATTGTTAACGTTGTCCATCACGTTGTTGTTCCTGTCGTTGTTGTTGTCGTTGCACTTATATCGCAGTTAATCTTCTTGATACTGTTTGTTTTTACTGCAGTTCACACTGTGGTTGTCGATCTGAATGATGCTGATGCTGCTATTACAGTCCTTGCACTTTTACTGCTCTTAACCTCGCCGATGATGTTGTTTATATTTCTATTGGCATTGTTGTTGTTTAACCCAAAGTCAGTCCCGGTCGAGTAAGCCTATTGTCCTTCATTCAGACATATATATATATAATTATAATTAAGGGTTAATTGCAACAAGTTGCTCAATTTTGGGTGCTATTTCTAATATTTTCGGTATATGGTTTTGAGCAACTTGTTGCAATTAACCCTTAATTATAATTATTATAACCCTTACCAAATATGGTTTTTTCCATACCGATAAATCTACTTGGTGAAATTTATTAATTTTATTAAATTAATTATATTCCACCCTTTTTTGCATATATATATATATATATATATATATATATACATACACATATACATACATACATATATATATATATATATATATATATATATATATATATATATATATATATATATATATATATATATATATATATATATATACATTCTTACATACATTCATACATATATATATATATATATATATATATATATATATATATATATATATATGCATACATTCATATATATATATATAGGCGTTTAGGTGTTTACGTTCAATAAACAATCACACCGCCTGGTCTGGGAAAAGAAACCGCGATCCTACAACCGAGTGTCCGATGCTTTTGTCCTTGAGCAAGACACTTTATTTCCAGTTATTGCTGTGCATTCAGCTGGCAAAAATGAGCAGCACCTGCATTTCAAAAGGTCACGCTGAATACATACATGCATACATACATACATATATATATATATATATATATATATATATATATATATATATATATATATATATATATATATATATATATATATATATATATATATATATATATATATTATATATATACATATATATATATATATATATATATATATATATATATATATATATATATATATATATATATATAGAGAGAGAGAGAGAGAGAGAGAGAGAGAGAGAGATGGTGCATCTAGGACTACGTTATCCCTTAGAAGAGAACCTAGAGTATGATAAGAGGAAGATTTGGCTGCTGTGTCTAGTAGATCGGCTTGTTTTTATTGTTACTGGTGTTGTTGCTGGTGGGTATTTTCGCTGCTTCTGTTATTGTTGTTGTTGTAATATTTATTAGCTGTAACAGCTTTAGAAATCTTACATAAACATATAAAGTATACATGTTGTTGTTGTTGTTGTTGCCGCTGTCCTCGCTTGTTGTTGTGTTGCCCCAAGTCAGCCCTGTTCCACCAGACTTATGATCAAATATATATCCCACAAAATATAAAAAAGATAAACACCGTGTGTTTAGTTATAAGTATAGTGTATCTTGGACTAAATTATTCAGTGAGTTCGTTTTGTAAAATGTGATGTGATTTGAGGTGGGTTTCAGTATCATTTCTACGATGTTGAGAAACCTGGTAGAAGCACAGTGGTTGGCTCATATTGTAGACGTATAATGCTATGTAGACTTGTTTTATCTTGTGCAGATATTTATGGCCCAAAGCATTTCAACTGTGACCATTCTGACCTTTATTCAAACATTACTATTGTATTTTAGTCTTCTAATGTGATGTGGGCGTTTAATATATTGTTCATTAGTATAGACATCTAGTGTGATGTAGTTGTGTGGAGTACGGGATAGGATAATGTAAAGAAGTCTAGTCTGACGAAGGATTAGTAAATAGGCGTAGGAGTGACTGTGTGGTAAGTAGCTTGCTTACCAACCACATGGTTCCGGGTTCAGTCCCAGTGTGTGGCATCTTGGGTAAGTGTCTTCTACTATAGCCTCGAGCCGACCAAAACCTTGTGAGTGGATTTGGTAGACGGAAACTGAAAGAAACCCGTCGTATATATGTATATATATACATATATATATATATATATATATATGTGTGTGTGTGTGTGTGTGTGTGTGTGTGTGTGTGTGTGTGTGTGTCTGTATGTTTGTGTGTCTGTGTTTGTCCCCCAACATCGCTTGACAACCGATTCTGGTGTGTTTACGTCCTCGTAATATAGCGGTTCGGCAAAAGAGACCGATAGAATAAGTACTAGGCTTACAAAGAATAAGTCCTGGTGTCGATTTGCTCGACTAAAGGCGGTGCTCCAGCATGACCACAGTCAAATGACTGAATCACGTAAAAGAGTAAAAGAGTAAATATAATGTCGTGAAGTGCAAAAAAGTGCTGTGTAGTGTCACGTAGAGTGGTACAGAGTTTTGGTATACTGCAACAGAAAAATGTTGTTGTTGCTGATACTGTTGTTGATAAAGATGATGATTGTGGTGATGGTGATGGTAGTGAGGATACTTAGATATTGATCAGTACCTAAATCGTGAAGACATATGATCAAAGAACAGCAGTCGTGATTATCAAGTCTTTTATGGGTTGCTTTTCAGAATCATTATCCAATAGTATATTTTGACATTTTTTTTTGTAAAGACTGTAGGATGTAAACTGAAGGAGAATTTGGCTGCCATTTCTATTTGATCGAGTAACCATTCAAAAATAGCGAAGTAAAATATAGTGTAGGGACTGTAATGTGACGTAGGATTGTAATCATTTATACATGAGTATACATACGTACATACATATATATATATATATATAAATATACACGTACATATATATTTTTTTTTTTTTCAATATGTGACCTCGTGAGTACCGCTGGCGATTTTTTCCCCTCTGTCTTCCCTTCTCGGGATTTTTCCTTCTCCTATGTTTCCGACGAAGAGCTCCGCTCGAAATGTTAAACCCCTCCTTCTTCCCTTCTTTCCTGAGCGTCCAATAATTTATTTGTTCCACGTCCTCGCGTTGTTGTGTTTTTTGTTTTTTTGTGTTTCTTGTTTGGATTAACTTTATATATATATATATATATATATATAATATATATATATATATATATAATATATATATATATATATATATATACATATATATATATATACACGCATATATATATATACATATATATATTACACACACACACAAACATACACACATACACATACAGACATATACACACACATACACATACACACACACACGAGAGGATGGTGAAAAGTTCCTGGCTTTGGGTAAAAGAAAATACAGTTAATTATGATTTTACTCAACATATTCCCCTCTCAGGTTCACACACCTTTTAGAGCAGTTCTTCAGGCTTTTTTAAGCTTATAGGAACTCTTCAGCAACCCCTCACAAACACACACTCACACACACACTTACACACACACACATACACACACACACACACATCTATAAACACATAAAGTGTAGAAAATTATAAGGCTGTATAGAGAAGAAATATAGTAACATATAATACCTTGTTTCAGTATAACATGATACAGGGAAATGTATATGTGGTCTAGACAGTATGGTTGCGATGTCGTATAACATAGTGTAGTTGTTACACAGTAGCTTAAAGAAGTATTCCAAAATATTAACATTCTGTGTAATGTTAAGGCGGTGTGACCTAGCAGAATCGTTAGTACGGCGGGAAAATTTGCTTAGCGGCATAATTTCGTCCGTGTTTACGTTCTGTGTTCAAATTCAGTCGAGTTCGACTTTTACCTTTCATTGGTTTCGGCGCCGATAAAATAAGCACCAGTTGAACACTGGGGACGATGTAATTGAGTTACCCCCACTGACCCTCACCCCAAATTTGCTGGCTTTGTGACAAAATTTGAAACCTATATTTTGTGTAGTGTTGGTTAAATCTTCAACGACAATACGAAGCAATACAGGGCAGTGTGTTTGAGGGATACTGCAGAGAGGATACTACATAATGTGGTCTCTTGTTGCATAAGGTGCTATATGGTAGGCTGTATACTATGTGCGTAGCGTTTGTCTACAGTTCACCGCTCTGTTTTGTATAGTGTGGGTCATGCGGTATATTGCGATATAGGATGTTCTCTTTTTGTATAGTGTTTTGTAATATGATATTTTCGTGTGGTGTATTGCAGTAGAATGTGGTATATTGTACTCTACAATGTGATGATATTGCAATGTAGTGACTTCAATCGTAAAATGACTTGATCTGTCTACTGTGACAGCTGATTTTCTGACCTTTCATGATATGAATTTATTACCCGTTCTTTATCTCTTGGCATATATATATATATATATATATATAATATATATATATATATATATATATACCTTCGAAACGTGGAGTAAATGAAACTAAGGCGACTGAAGAAGGGGAATTTTCCTTGTTTTGTATGTCCTGTACTCTATTTTTTCGCTGTTTAAAAGAAATGTCCATTTCCTTGTTTTTGTGTTTATGTTTTCGTTTCTCATTGTGTTCGACGTTTTTTTTGGGGTGTCCTGTACCCATATATGCATGTATATATACATGTAGAGGTAGGTACGTACATATATGTATGTATATATGCATATGTTTTATTTATTAATTTATTATATGACGGAACGCACGCATCCATTTCTAAGTAAGATTGTTCTTAATATATATTGGTGTATATGAACGAGAACCGATTACTGTATATGAAAGAGCAAACAACTAATATCCTTCATATTCTGTTTGGAATTGAATTTAATTTGTTTCAGTTATACGGACATCAACAACAAATTACACTGCATTCTGTGTTTATGCGCGTTTTATAGTATAGTGTTGTATGTTGTACAATGTGGTAGATTGAAGTTAAGTGTGACCATTATTTTATTGTAGTATATTGCTGTGTAATGAGGCAAGTGTTGTTGGTGAATAGCTCCAGACAGCCTTGATCGAATAAACGTATTGTTAAAGGCGTCTCAACCGTGATCTTCATGTTTTTTCAAGTGCAGAACTGCTAGGATATGGAGACGTAAGCAAGCCAACACCAGTAGTTAACGCTGGTAGTGGATAAACACAAGTCAAAAACAACTACACATAAACACAAACACAAACACACAGACACACAAGCATACACACACACACATATACCTACACAAGGCGGGTTTCTTTCAGTTTCTGTTTACCGAATCCACTCACGTGGCTTTCTTTTCCCCGATGCTATAGTAGAGGACACTTGTCCAAAGTGCCACGCAGTGGGGCTGAACCCAAGACCACATAGTTAGGAAGCAGGCTTCAACACTGCCACGCCTGCGTCTATAGTCTTTTGCCTACAGTGACATGCACAATTTTCTGGTTCCTTACTGGGATTCTCAAGCCTCTACTCAAACCTTTTCCGAACACCTCCAAAGACTTAACGACAATCGGTTAAAAACTCCACAAGCTTAAATTTATTACACTAAGCTACATCAGATTTGTCTTTATCCTTGACTTTATCTCTCTACTTTTCATACTTATTCTTCTAGTCGTCAACCAACTGGCTGACTTGCCGGCTTGCTGGCTTCGTTATCTCGCTAGCGCAAGTGGGTGAGCTGGCAGAATCGTTAGCACGCCGGGTGAAATGCGTAGCCGTATTTTGTCTGCCGTTACGTTGTGAGTTCAAATTCCACCGAGGTCGACTTTGCCTTTCATCCTTTCGAGGTCGATAAATTAAGTACCAGTTACGCACTGAAGTCGATGTAATCGACTTAATCCGTTTGTCTGTCCTTGTTTGTCCCCTCTGTGTTTAACCCCTTGTGGGTAGTAAAGAAATAAAAATGGGTATTTCGTCTGCCTTTATGTTGTGAGTTCAAATTCCGTCGAGGTCCACTTTGCCTTTCATCCTTTCGGGGTCGATTAAATAAGTACCAGTTTCGCACTGAGGTCGATATAATCAACTTAATACCTTTATCTGTCCTTGTTTGTCTCCTCTGTGTGTAGCCCTTGTGGGCAGTAAAGAAATAAGAAGCGTTAGCCTGCCGGGCGAAATGCTTGGCGGTATTTCGTCTGTGTTTACGCTCTGAGTTCAATTTGCGTCGAGGTCGACTTTGCCTTTCATCCTTTCGAGTTCTATATATTAAGTACTAGTTGCTTACTGGGGTCGATATAATCGACTGGCCCCTCCACCAAAATTAGAGCCTTGAGCCTAGAGTAGAAAAGATTATCTCGTTAGTGCATCGGACAAGATCCTTAGCGGCATTTCTTCCGACTCATTACGTTCCGTGATTTCCCATTCCGCAGAGGTTTACTTTGTCTTTCACCCTTTAGGGTCAATGAAATAAGTGCCAGTTGAGCACTGGGCTCCGTGTAATCGACTACCCCTCTCCCTTTACAAAATTACTGGCCTTGTGCCAAAATTTGAAACGGTCATCTATTTTATCCTGCACTGTTTCTGACTCATCCTCTCAGACAGCTATCAACTCTACGCGTCATCGTGAACAACACATATTTCACTTTCTTGAACCGCACTTAAAATTACCTCAGTTTTACTTGTGAGATCCAGTATACAGAGCCTACGATATGTGCTTACGTTTGTGTGATATACTGTGGGGATACTATGACATATTATATTGTAGGGTGTCTTATTGTAGCGTGGTATATTGTTGGGCAATCTGGTATACTGTTGTCCAATTTGGTGTAATGAAATATTACATTGTTTGTGTTACAGCGTGGTAATCTATTATGTAGGGATACTAAATACGACATATTCTACATCCATAGCACTATTAGTTACCTGTATATCCGTATCAAAAACACATCTACACACGTGCCTCATCAGCCATGAAGCGTATAGATAAATGCCAGAGCCGAAATACTATTGTTACTATCAGAACCGCCGATCGAAATTCTGGAACCTTACAGATCATCAAAGAGGCATTTTTCATCAAATTAAAACCTACCATCAACAAGCTACTAACAGGAGCTGAATGAAACGCACTCGTTAATTTGATCACATCCACCAATCACAACGCAACCCAAAACACGATTTCACTTTGTCTATTCTTTATACATCCATAGTTCTTACTAAGACTATTCTTCGTGCATTCATGGTTTTTACTAAGAAAACGTGTAATGCAAAATACAACACTACTTCTTCAACAATGACAAACTTAAAGATTTTACAGGCCTCAGAGCCTGACAGGATCATATATTTCTTCGGTATTCCTCTCTCTATTACTAGGGGCATTTTCGCTAAAAGTATTAAAGATAGTAAAGTTTAAAATATCCCCTTTGTTCTCATTTATATTGAATTTATTTCAGACGGCATTTTCATGGCTTTATTAATCTCAGTTTATATTTCGCAATTTTTCGAGCAAACTGCGACTGGTTCTATATCACCTGAAGAATTTCCGAGTGAGTTGTATCTTAGAAATGAAGCAAAAAGTTTATCCATAAAATTACTAGAACATTGTGTGTGTGCGCGCGCGCGTGTTTGTGTGTGTGTGTGTGTTACGAAAGCAGTTAGTCCAACAAAAACAATATTTTTCTTTATTGAGATGTTGGGGACACCCAAAACTAAGTTAATGCAATTCATTATAAACCAATTATAGAGAAAAGTACATTAATAATAATAATAATAATAATAATAATAATAATAATAATAATAATAAATAATAATGATAATTATAATAATAGTAATAATAATAATAATAATAATAATAATAATAATAATAATAATAATAATAATAATAATGGAATAAATAAATTAATGAAATATTAAGGGATAGTGAAATATTGATAGCGATGATGGTGAAACAGTAAAATGTTAAAAAGAATTAAACGATAACATAAAATAAATAAATAAATAATAAAAAAGATCTATCGATAAGTAGAGCGAGGGGAGATGGTGATAATGACATTAAAATTTATAAACTAAAAATAAGCAGATAAATTAATGAGGGACCCATAAGGGACAGCAGTGCTATTTATCTGTCCATTTATTTATCAGTATATTTCATGTCATATTTTTGCCATTTTGTTTCTTTACTATTTATATACTATTTCATAGTCATCATGTTTGCTGTACTCTAAGTTATTTATCAGTAGTTCTATTAATACACCTTACTCTGCTGATTTGATGTGTAATGAGCAGCGGTAGATTAGTTCTGTAGTCCCCGACGTGTTCTATATTTTCTCAGTTCAAATCCCGCCGAGTTCAACTTTGCTTTTCTTTCTATTGAGATCGTTGTTTAACCCCCATCTCGGCTCTATCAAGGAAATCTTTTATCAAAGGCGCTGCAACCACGACCATTCCTGTCTACTTTTCAAACACATTTTAAGGTGTGTGATTTAACGGAGATTTGGCCGCAACTTTTTGTAGATCGAGCGATAAAAAATTTCTCCTTCGATGATTTTTTGTTGTACCTATTGTAATATTTTGTTGGGCAACATTGTTCCCAGAAAAAGAGTAATGGGTTTATAGAATCTTTTGGAAAAATGTTTTGCAATATTTGTTGAGGCTGTATTCGTTCTGAGTTCAAATCCAACCAACGCGAACTTTGCAATATAACCACATCCCAATATTCTAGCATAGCCACATTGCAATATCACTTCTTAGACCCCATTCGGTCATGAATGACCATGAGATTGCACCTAGAAAGTTACCCTCCGAGGCACAAGTCCGGGCAAGGTTGTTTATGAAAGACCAACAGTCGCCCATGCATACCGACCTCCCCTCTCCACACCACTGATGTTATCCAAGGGAAAGGCAAAGGCCGATACAGCTTGGCACCTGTGATGTCACAACTCATTTCTACAGCTGAGTAAACTGGAGCAACGTGAAATAAAGTGTCTTGCTCAAGAACACAACACGCAGCCTGGTCTAGGAATCGAACTCACAACCTGATAATCGTAAGCTCGACGCTCTAACCACTGAGCCATGCGCCTTCACACATTACTACACGCCTATATAACCACATTCCTATATTCTAATATCTCAATATAACTGGGTCCTTAATATATTCCAAACCGAAACCAAGTGAGAAACAGCAGGCAGAAATAATACATAAAAGACACTATCATTGACTCGTACTCCAATAGATATAGATTAACTGTGATAGGAAAAGCTATTTGAGGTCTTTCAACCCCTAGGAGTTATGAAGAGGGAAATTTTATAAGAACAAAAACAGGGTCCGGAGCTAATGTTCCAGTAGCATCACTAGTTGAAGCTTCGGAATTAGCTGAGAAGATGATGTCGTTCTAGGTCCCGGAAGATGATCAGGAATCCGAATGATCGACCCAGCAGCCGCGATAAGCGTTGACATTGATAGAAAGGGCATGATGTGTTTTTTTTTTTTTTCATAGCAACAACAAATCCCACTCCCTCAGAACATCGTGAGTCACTGTTCCAAAGATGGCGGATAAAGTCACCTCGTGCTCAGTTTTGAAAGCCAATATGCAGCACTCGGTCTCCTTATCCTAATTAACAGCATCACCACTACTGCATCGTCTGGAGAAAACGAAGGGGTTTGGCGTAAAAATTTCCCCAAAAGCAAATCTAATCACAACAGGAAAAAATAGAGAAAAACAGCCAGTCCTCACTCATCCACAGAATAACAATGACGATGACGACGGGAAATATAAAGAATTAAAATTCACTGTTTTCCCGTCCCATGAGATTTGCGTATATGCCAGAGTTGTAAGGTGACGTCTTCACAGACGTGAAAAATTCTCACTTCTGTGAAACGATAAGCAACAGCGCTGCCAAGGAGGGTTGCAAACCAGAGAGGGGTAATCGATATTTTCTGACCTATAACTTTGCTGAATATACAGTATAAGATTTGGGCCAAGCAGCTAGCAAAGAGATTGGTACTTATCGCAGGTAGTTTCATCAGAAAAGCTCATTCCGAAGAGATGTATCTACAACAAACTTCACTTCTATACAATTCGTTGTAGAGAGAGTAGGCTACACACCTGGCTTTAATAAGGCTCTGATAAAAAGGGATCAGTCAAAAGCGTTCAATGGGATCGATCATTTCTCTTGGTAAGCTGCCTTCGTAGCAGCTAGTTTCAGTTTTGTTTTCAAACGCTGGTTTTAAACGCTGCACTAGCAGCAGAAAACAAAAGAGACGATAATTATAGCAAGAACAGGCTCAGTAATAAAATCAGAAGCAACTACTACAGAAGAAGCAACAATGACCACAAGTGCAACAACAACCACAAAAGCAACACCTACAACAGAAGAAGCAACAACAACTACAAGAGCAACAACGCAAAATAACAACAGATCCGCTTACAGATTGTTCTCTCAAAGAAAACCTCCAAGTTTGCCCTACCTATTCCCTCATAGCAAAGCACAAACACGAACGCACATTCTAACACAAGCTCACCACTCCCCGCAACTATTATATATATTTCAGAATCAGAAGTCTCGTTCGGTGATGAAGAAGCAAGATTGTCATCTAAAGTGGTCTGTAAAAGAAGGAATACAAAGACTGGAAACCGCGTAGCTTGTTCCTATCCAAGACCATATTGTAATTTTGTTTCCTCGTTTCGCCTCGCCACTCATCAAGCAGCTTTTGTCCCCTTCTGGTTTTGAGCACTAGCTCTAGTTCTTGACAATATATCTTCATGTTTTACATTGTAGAATTCCTAGCATATGCCGTCGCTTGTGATACTTTCCCTGATTGCCTTTATAACTTGCTAATTAGCTTCTCCTCATGCATATTCCAACAGATGGCCATCCATGCACGTCATCAAATAACCAAAAGAAAAAGAATGAAAAATGGTCCAAGTTCTTACGGCCTTCTACCATGCCATATATTTCCTCATAGATAAACCTAATACTGTACAAACCTACTTAAACTGAAGACAGAAACTCCCTGAAGTAAGACCCTACATAGACAGTAACAAACTTGCCAACGTCAGAAGAAACATTATAAAAAAAATTATTGACTGAAGTAGAGATTGACCAAATTAAACAAGCAGTAACGGATAAAAAGAATGAAACTGCAGCTAAAGAAGATAATGCTGAAGAAACAATTATAGATCAGCCCAGGGCTGATAAAAACGCAGTAAGGATTGAAAGAGTTAGTATAATTGATAGGCAAAGTGAAATACTCCCTGAACCAATCATAAACACTAAGACAGAGGAACATCAAATAGATGAAGAAAGTCACACAAATATTGACCCAACAGAACTACATGAGCTAAAAAATCAAATCATGATTGAATGGCTGATAATTAAAGAAACCAGTATGGATGAACGTGATACACTCCCTAAAATCCGCAACTCTAACCAAAACATGAAAATAATTGGTAAAACTCCGCCTTGCACTTAAGGATATAATTTCAGCTAAGGATTTGGATATCACAGATCTCAACCACCTGTACTATGCATCCGCGAAATCTCAACGATTCTATGTGGTGAAAAGATTAGAAAACGGCAATATTCCCACAAAAAGACTTCTTGGCAAGAGCGTATCCAACAACAAGTTAAACTACTTAGGTCTGACATTGAATGTTTGAAACACCTTAAGGTTGACAAGACCACCAAACCTACAAAAACCCAAAAATTAAAGACAAAATATAATATGAAAACTATACTTGATATTGATGTCACCATAGAAACCATCAAGCAAACGGTATCTGCTAAAGCTGCCTGCATAGCGTGGTATGAAAAGCGAATTAGATTCTTCAAGGACAACAACATGTTAAAAAATAACCCCAAACGTTTTTACAGGAAGATAGGGAAAACACCAGTTACTGTAAAGTCTGTACCATCAAAAGAAGAAGTGCAGAGATTTTGGAATAAAATTTGGGCAGAAGAAAAAACACACAACCAAAAGGCCCCTTGGATTGATAGAATATCTACAGACTTGGACTCCTTAGAGGAGCAAAAGTGGGAGAGTGTCAAGGTAGAAGATATAAGATCTGCTCTCAGGAGGTCAAGCAAATGGAAGTCTCCAGGAAAGGATAACATTCCTAACTTCTTGTTGAATGCCTTCCCAGAATTTTACAATGATGTTTTGCAACACCCTAGTAGGATGCCTCCTTGGCTAGTAAATGGCTTAACATTCCTGCTTCAAAAAAGTGAAGAAACAAATGAACCAAAAACCCATAGACCTATAACCTGCTTAACAGCTATGTATAAAACGCTGACATCTGTCCTGACGGAATATACCTATAGTTTTTTAATATATAGCAGCAAATTTTCTGATGAGCAAAAAGGATGTAAACGTGGATCCTATGGTTGTAAAGATCAGCTACTCATCAATAAGATGATCTTAGAAGATTGTCACAAACGACACAAAAACTTGTCAATAGCCTGGATAGACTATAAAAGGGCTTTTGATAACCTGCTACATAGCTGGATTAAGAAATGCCTGGAAATGTATAAAATAGTGCCTACTCTGCGAAACTTTTTGTCTCTAAGTATGAGATCATGGAGAAGAACACTAACTTTGAACAGTGACGATGAATCTCTAAATGCTGGTGATGTAAACATCTCATGCGGCATTTTCCAGGATGACTCACTATCACCACTCCTCTTTTGTTTAGCCTTCCTCAAAATTGCTCAATGACGCATAGTACGGATATAAAATGCTTGATAAAAATATAAATCATCTCATTTACATGGATGATTCAAAGCTCTTTGCAAAAAATGACCAACAACTCAAGGGCTTACTAGCGATTGTTAAACAATTCAGTGACGACATCAGAATGCAATTTGGCCTCGATAAATGTGCAAAAGCTACATTTATCAAAGGAAAAATGACAGAAACATCTAACGTTAACCTTGACCAGCAGAATGTCATAAAAGAGTTAGACCCAGCGGAGAGCTACAAGTACCTAGGGGTAATTGAAGGGGACGGAATAAGGCATTCAGTGATGAAGGAAAGGATCAGGAGAGAATATTATAGCAGAGTAAGAGCAATACTCAAGACAGAGCTGAATGCGAGAAACAGGATCGAAACGATCAATGCTTTAGCCATACCAGCTGTGACTTACAGTTTGAATATCGTTAACTGGTCAGTTACTGAAATATGTAATCTTGACAGAAAAATACGAAAACTGTTGACAATGCATAGAATGCCCCACCCTAAGGCAGATATAGAACGACTTTATCTGCCAAGAAAAGAGGGAGGCCGTGGACTTTTACAACTGGCAATAACAATGAAGATTGCTACAATTGGTCTCGACTCCTACCAGAAAAACACTGAGGACTGGATGTTAAAACTTATCTCAAAACATGAAAACAAGAAAGCATCGAACTCAGTAACAAAACAGGCAAAGGAATATCTAAGTGAATTCCGAATACAACAACTTTCGGAATTAGACATACAAGAAACAAACACAGAAAAAGCTAAACGCATGAAAACCCGTGCTAAAACTGCTGCCTTAGATATTATGATTGATAAATGGCAAGAAAAAACCTCTCAATGGCAAATACCCAAAGAGAGTGAATAATGCAGATGTTGACAAAGCCCTGACCCATCAATGGCTAATGGCTTCTGGCTTAAAATTTGAACCAGAAGGGTTTATCATAGCAGCTCAAGATCAATGCCTACCTACAAGGAACTATCAGGCCAACATATTAAAGAACGTGTATGTAAACAACAAAATGAAACCATTGATCATGTTGTCTCCAAGTGCAGTCTTCTTGCGCCTACAGAGTATCTCAACAGGCATGATAGAGCTGCACAATATATTCACTGGGTAATTTGCAAAAGCCTGGACTTGCCCCATGATAAAAACTAGTGGGAACACAAACCACCTCCAGTGCTTGAAAATGACGACATCTCACTCCTCTGGAACTTCACCATTCAAACTGACAGAAAGATAGATGTGAATAGGCCAGGCATCATACTCAAAGACTTCAGACAAAAACATGCCTCCTCATTTATATGACTGTCCCAATCGATATAAACGTATCTGTCAAGACCTACCAGAAACTGAGCAAATATAAAGATCTGGAAATAGAAATCAGCAAAATGTAGAACCTGAAAACTAAAACAATACCTGTTGTCATAGGTGCCCTGGGAATGATAGCAAAAAAGCTTGATTGCTACCTAACTCAGATACCAGGAAACCCCAAAATGGCAGAAATTCAAAAGATATTGCTCATGGGAACTGCTCATTTCCTACGCAAAATACTTTCTATGTAATCTCAAGTTTTAAAGCAAACAATTTTCGTATAGTTTTTTTTAGACATTCACTATTACAACACTAAGTACAAAACCAAATATATGGCACCCTAGGCATAACACCAACATGAACTTTCAACTTGTCTCTTGAGGTCTCTGGGTGAGACTTGGAGCCAACTTGTACAAATGTAAAGCAAAAGAAAACAGAATAATAATGATAATAATAATAATAATAATAATAATAATAATAATAATAATAATAATAATGATAATGATACTGATGATGATGATGATGATGATGATGATGATGATGATGATGATGATGCAGTACCATGTGAGGGCTCTCATGGTTCCTGACGACGACGACGACGCTGATGATGATGATGATAATATTTTGTCTTGGTATAAAAGATGGGCTACAGCAAATATTCTGTTCAACACAACAAATTTGTTTATCAGTTGCTTGACCATAGCCAGTTGAACATGTTCCTTGATGGCTGATGATATGTGCATCTCTGATAGTAGTGGCGGGGGTGGGCATCATAGCCATGTGTTGACAGGAATTCTTTGGAGTTTGAATAATTCAGCTCTGAAAATATGGTATTTTTTTCAACATCCTCAAACAACCCTTATTCAGGGAACTTTCGAGCGGGATGGGCCACTCGACTGGAAGAAAATTCTAACTAGGTCCCACCTGCAAGGTCATGCGTTGTTTATCTTGATATGATTTCACCATGTCGCGCACATATGGTTGTAAGGCATGTGACTGGTGTACCCTTATCAGACGGGTAGTCATGATGGGTATACTGGGCTTCGTATATTTTACCCCACTGTCATTTTGATGGCATGTGATGCTCCCTCACATAATAATGATAATAAATGTATAAAACATGGCTACAGCAAATATTCTGCTTAATACCAAAGATTTGCTTAACTAGTCGAGCACACCTGGCAATGTGTATCTCTGGTCCCGAGCAGAAGTAGTAGGGATGCATCATGGTCATGTGTTGAGAGGAATTCTTTGCGGTTTGAATGATTCACCTTTGGAAACATGGGTGTTTCTTTCAATATCCTTAAACAACCCATATTCATGGACCTTTAGAGCGGGATGGGCTGCTCGACCAGACGAAAATTCTAACTGGGCTCCACCTGCAAGGTTATGCGCTGTTTATCTTGATATGAGATCACCATGTCGCGCACATATGGTTGTGATGCATGTGCCTGGTGTACCCTTATCAGACGGATAGTCGAGATGGGTATATTGGGATTTGTATGTTTGCACCTCTGTGTCATTTTGATACCATGCACAGCTCTCTCACTCAATAATAATAATAATAATAATAGTAGTAGTAGTAGTTGTAGTAGTAGTAGTAGTTGTAGTAGTAGTAGTGTAGTAGTAGTAGTAGTAGTAGTAGTAGTAGTAGTAGTAGTAGTAGTAGTAGTAGTTTAATAAGGCCATCAATTATAAGGGTCGGGGATAGCCGATTTCATCGACACCAGTGCTCAACTGATGCTTTTTTTATGAAAGACGGTGGCATTTTAACGCAAAGAGTCAGAGGAAATGCTGTTATGCATTTTGTTCGACCGCAATAACAATTCTGCTACCTTAATAATGATGATGATGATGATGATGACGACGACGACGACGACGACGACGACGACGATCATGATTATGATCAGGAAGGGGAGGAGGAGGAATGCCATCCACAGAATCGATCATTTCTTAGAATCTGACAAAAGCAGAATATGTGCTGTGTTAGTGATACGACATATTTTAAGCGAATGTGGTAAATTCATCCAGAGGGAATACACGACGACATAACATTGTCGACAGAACGATTCACTGAGAATTAAGTAAAAAGTTTGAATCACAAAAAGCAGAAAAAATGGTACGAACATGACCCAAAGTGTCTGGGAGAAAATGACAGAGCAGAGATATCTTGGGATTTTATGATCAAGGATACACGATGTTGTTCGGGTAGACAGGAGGTAAAATCGTGAATGATTATAGACATCGGGCTCCCAGAGGACAGCAGAATCATTGGAAATGAAATAGAAAAACTTACGTGGTATGAAGTACTGAAGAGGAAAATCAAAAAGTTATGATCAATGAAAAAAAGTGTACATAGTGCCAGTATTTGATGATGCCTTAGTTAACGGTAGCAAAGTAATTAAAAAGTGGTTAGATAAGATAGGCAAAAAAATTGTAATAGATCACATCGAGAGAGTAGCATTTACTTGGCAGTGCCAGGAGTCTCAGCAAAATCCTCATGACTTGAGAAAGACGATACTCTCTTAGTTCTACATAAATACCATCTGGGCTTGTACATTAATGAAACCTCCAGTAACATACCCAGAATGCCAAATATAATAATCGTTTCTGTTATAGGCACAAAGCCTGCAATTTTGGGGGAAGAGGTCGAGTCAATTACACCGACCCCAGTGTTTCATTGATACTTAATTTAGTAAATTTAGTAAAGTCGACCTCGGCGGTTTGAACTCAGAACGTAAAGACGAACGAAATGCCGCTAAGCATTTTTCCCGGAATTCTAACAATTCTTTTCTGCTCTAGGCGCAAGGCCCGAAATTTTGGGGGAGGGGGCCAGTCGATTGGATCGACACCAGTACGTAACTGGTATATAATTTATCGATCCCGAAAGGATGAAAGGCAAAGTCGACCTCGGCGGATTTCGAACCCAGAACATAAAGACAGACGAAATATGGTTAAGCATTTCACCCGGCGTGCTAACGTTTCTTATTTCTTTATTGCCACAAAGTGCTATACGTAGAGGGGAAAAACAACGACAGACATAGGGATTAAGTCGATTACATCGACCCCAATGCGTAACTGGTACTTGATTTATCGACTCCGAAAGGATGAAAGTCGCTCTAGGCGGAATTTGAACTCAGAACGTACCGGCTGATAAAATACGGCTAACCATTTCGCCAGGCGTGCTAACGTTTCTGCCGCTCGCCGCCTTCTGTCAAATATGATAATAATCACAAGTGCGTGTGATTAATTGGCAAAAGATATGACCATCCCCAAATATAACAATATCTGTGTAAACACGATTTCACATCAGGTATCTTGTAAAACAAATAAATAAACGTTACAATGTGAACATTGGCCAGGTACAAGGGAAGGAACCAATCGACTACATTGACTCCACTGTTTCACTGGTACTTAATTTATCTACACTGAAAAGATTAAAGGGAAAGTCGACCTCGGTGGAATTTGAACTCAGAACGTAAAAACAAACGAAATGCCGCTAAGCATTTTTGCTCAGAATGCTAACGGTTCTGCCAGCTCGCCGCCTCAATAATAATAATAATAATAACAATAAGAACAATAATAATAATCATGATGATGATAATCCTTTCTGTTATAGGCACAAGGCCCGAAATTTGGGAGAGAGGGATAGTCGATTACAGTGTTAAATGAAATTCCGTGCATAGCATTTGAAAGAGATCGAAAGAGGTGGAAATCGGTTGGTGCCAAATCAGGAGAGTACGGCGGGTGTGGCTGCACTTCCCAGCCATGCTTTTGAATGGCGTCCTTGGTCATATTGGCGATATGAGAGCAGGCGTTGTCGTGCAGCAGAAGAACTCCATGCTGCCGATTAGGTCTTTTCTCTTGAATAGGCGTGCTGAGTCGTTCCATCTGTTGAACATAGAGTTCCGTGTTGACCGTTTGGTTCCGTTCAAGCAATTCGTAATGGATAATCCCTTCCCAGTCCCACCATACGCACAACATCGTTTTACGCGGATGAAAATCTTGTTTCACGCGCGGTGTCACGTGTTTACGGAGGCTAAGCCATTCATATTGATGTACAGGCACCATTATTCGTCACCAGTAACGATTAGGTAAAGAAATCGTTGCTTGTGTCCATGAGTTGAACGGGACGAGCAAGAAAACCAGCGGAGATTGTGGCTTATTGATTTTTGTTGTTATCACCTAAAGCATGCGGAACCCATGCTCCATACTTCTGAACCTTTCCCATCGAGTGAAGATGCTTCCCTATAGCAGTGTGGGAGCATTCCATTATCTCTGCCAGTTCCCTTGTCGTTTGACGAGAAGTTTCGTGCAAAAGTTGGTTTAATCGCTCTTCATCGAACTCAACTGGACGGCCAGAACGAGGTGCGTCTTTGAGGACAAAATTTCTATTTTTGAACTTGGCATACCAATCACGAGCGGTTCTTTCAGCTATGGCACCCTCTCCATAGGGAGCACAAATGTCGCGAGCAGCTTTTGCGGCTTTACACCTTGATTAAAATCAAAAAGAAGGAGGTATCGAAAATGCTCGTTTTTCTTAACTTGACATTCCATTTTAATGATCTGAAAATAATCAAAAACTAACTAAAATTAACTAGAAAAAAAAAAGATTCCAAAATAATCCAAAAATAGAATTCTCGAAAATAATAGATTCAAAAATGTAAAAATCGGCGGGAACTTAGCTGCCAACCCAATACAAAGATGCAAAGATCTAAATATGGAGATTCTCAAAACGCGGCGAATGAAAACTACGACATCCGTTTTCATAGTGGTACCTGGGGTAATAAAGAAAGGAGCCGACAAATTCAATGACATGATTCTAGGAAAACCATTCTTCAAAGAAATACTAAAATAAAAAAAAATACCCTAATGGACACTGCACACATTTTACGAAGAGGACTATCATAATAAATTTCATACTTAATAGAATGGAGCACTCATGTGTACTCGTTTTATCCAGTCAGAACACTTCTCAGCATTTATTCACTACAGGTGTCAAGTGGCTTCCACTAGATTAAATACACTAAAAAAAATTCATGATAAAAAAAATAATAAAGTGGTGTTCCAATACTAGAGTCGACATATTTGGCTATATCTCTTGGTGAAATTTGTGACATTGTGCCTGAAATAGAATAAAATATTATCTTCATTATTATTCGCGGCGGGCCTATCATGATGTCTTTCTCAGCGATTCTTCATTTCCTGAAGAATTTGTATATTTCAACGTTAACTGAGAAGATGAAATTTTTCTCTTCACTTAGAATATACTAAGCAGGATACCATGAGCAAGCTTGGAGTTCTGATTTTAACCAAAATAAACGAGAAGGTTGGTTTTTATTTTAATTTTATATTTCTTTGGACATTTGTTGTATGTATTAGTGCCTTCAACAATAACAGAAAAGATACGCCCCGCGACATTAAAAGAATACTGAAAAAGCAAACCGTTTCCACAAAATAAATGAATAAAGGCGCAGGAGTGGCTGTGTGGTAAGTAGCTCGCTTACCAACCACATGGTTCCGGGTTCAGTCCCACTGCGTGGCATCTTGGGCAAGTGTCTTCTGCTATAGCCCTGGGCCGACCAATGCCTTGTGAGTGGATTTGGTAGTCGGAAACTGAAAGAAGCCTGTCGTATATATGTATATATATATATATATATGTATGTGTGTGTATATGTTTGTGTGTCTGTGTTTGTCCCCCTAGCATTGCTTGACAACCGATGCTGGTGTGTTTACATCCCCGTCACTTAACGGTTCGGCAAAAGAGACCGATAGAATAAGTACTGGGCTTACAAAGAATAAGTCCCGGGGTAGATTTGCTCGACAAAAAGGCGGTGCTCCAGCATGGCTACAGTCAAATGACTGAAACAAGTAAAAGAGAAAAGAGAGAGTAAAGTTTTGGTTTTTATCACAAGATCAGAATGGGGAAAATATTGATATAATTACATAAAAAAAGTACGGACTATATTTTCGATAATCATAATATAAGCACAAGCATTATCGAATGGAGGTGCTCGTGAGGCAAGAATCCATTATTCGTGTTCGGCATTATGACAAAGTTATGTAAGCAAATGACATGCCATGCTTTCTCATTATTAGGGAACGAGGAGAAAATAAATTACCTTTATTCGTTTAGCTAGAGGCATTGGGGGTGGGGCTTTCTAATTATCAGCAAAACAAAAGTTACAAGAACGACCTCCGACCTCTGGGAAAAAAACTTTCCTCAAATGACTGGGTTAAATCATACAGGCCTTTTAAAAGTGTATGTAGTAAAAAGCAAAAGAAAAAAAAATAGTTTCTTCCCTTCACATAAATGAGTAGAGTCGAGACAGAGCACCCCACATCCTTCTCTGCCTATCTGTTCTGGAACCCAGTTTACGAAACAGTGTCCGTCGGTATCTGCATGACATTTACACGAGGCAAGATCGCACATTTTCTGAATATTCTTAGTTCAACATATGGTAACACTGTATTATCACTCTATCTAAATGTCTGTCATTTGAAATTCTTCTGTATGCTGTCGCTATGTAATAAATAAGCCAACATGGCTTATTTATTACATGTTTATACTATTTGTATATATTCACTTTTCCTTTTTACACAATAATTAAAAGTGATTGACCCACCGCATTCGTTTTTAGGGCCCTCACCGGTTTGGATCAGTCGGAAGCTTTTGAGAGGTTCAACGATCGCTATTTGGAAGTCTTTCTCAAGCAATCGGTTTCAAAACTGTTTTCAGAAGCTGAAACACAGTTGGGCTCAGCAGTATTTATTCAATGGTCAGGGCGAAAAACATTGATGACTCCTTATAATCCTTAGACTGACAGTGCTATCAAAAGCTTCTACTGGTTCGAGATAAACTGTACAGGTATGTAAGTGGCATCAGGAAAGACTACCCAATGTGTACGCATAGTGATGTGTCCTCTGCATGTGCTAGTGGAGAACCAAGGACTGATCTGGCTAAGGTACGAGTGTAGAATAAAGATAACCACGCTGCCTTTTATTAATCGAACAGAGTAGGGAGATTGTTTTCTCTCTTCTCTGGTGGCTTTGGCGATTAGAGAAAGAAATGCGAATTTGACAAAAGACTTCGCTTACTATGGCGGACATGGTTAGACTGAATGAACCATTCTAAGCATGTGCCTGTACGTCTTGCTCTTGATGGTCAGAATGATCTTAGATGAAACAAAATCCTGTTTCAGGAGGAAAGTATTATTCATTTGGATGCTATGTAAATTTATTATCTCATTCCCTCTCTTTGTTTTCTTTCCGTTTTTCTTCCTCACCTAATCTTTATATATAAAGTCAAGTTGTGTGTCTGTCTCCTACGATTTAGATTCCTAACTACTCCCACATTTTGCGGTGCAGTTTAACCAAAACCGGGTATCTTATAGTCGTGATTCATATCAAGCCCTTCTGGGTATTAGCGCGCGTCTACAATGAGTCTACGATTTTAAAAATAATTTACTATCATTTTTTTCCATTTTAATGCATTTTTTCGCTATTATATAAGGGAAGTAGCTCTCTAAAAATGTCTACGATGAGTCAACGATTTAAAAAAAAAATTACCATCATCTTTTTTCCATTTTTAATGCATTTTTTTGCTATTTTTTGGCTATAACTCTCTAAAAATGCTTATATAGTTATTTCCCTTACAAACCCGAGCAACGCCGGGCGATACTGCTAGTGTTATATAAATCGCAACAATATATGGGACCCGCTTTTGTAAAGTTCATTTCATCCGACGCCCTCGGTGGCAAATAAAGAAAATTAAGTAGTCCTAAGGGTAACGGATTGGTAGAATTATTAGATTGTTCGAGTAAAATATCTTGTAGGATTTTGTTTGATGTTTTACATTGTGAATTCAAATCCCGATGAGGTCACTCTTGACTTTTCTCCTTCCGTAATAAATAAAATAACATAACAGTCATGAATCTTCTGTTCGATTTAATCAATTTAGCCTTGTTTTTAAATTTATGACTAGTTAGAAACCATCCTCTCTAGTATCAGAATTAATTTTAAGGCAGCGAGCTGGCAGAAACGTTAGCACACCAGGCGAAATGTTTAGCGAGGTCGACTTTACCTTTCATCCTTCCGGGTGTGATAAAATGAGTACTAGTTGACCCCTGGCACTGATGTAATCGATTTATCTTCTCCTGCAAAATTGCTGACCTTACACC
The DNA here is from genome assembly GCF_006345805.1 of Octopus sinensis. Classification (NCBI taxonomy): domain Eukaryota; kingdom Metazoa; phylum Mollusca; class Cephalopoda; order Octopoda; family Octopodidae; genus Octopus; species Octopus sinensis. The sequence continues at coordinate 92,152,279 of NC_043004.1, forward strand.
AAAATTTGCAATCATTATTATGATTGTCTTTCATCTGTTACTTATTTCAGTAGCACCGTATTATTTGCACAGATCAACCCTAGTATTCACTTTTAAGTCCGGTACTTATTCTACGAGGATTTAAGCAAACCAACACCGGCTATAAATGTAAAGTGGTTGGGGCAGAATACACACACACAACTACTGGATTTATTGAGTATTTAAACAGATTGTCTGGTATTAGACAAACTGATGCAGACACCTCTGATGAGAATTCAATGATAATCGAAAATCGATTAAGGCTGTTCATTATTTATTCAATCAATGAAGAAATGAGTTAATTTGTCCTTTTTATATATCTACTACATAGATGTTGTGTTAAGAAGCTTGCTTCTCAACCACATAGTTCCAGGTTCAGTCCCACTGCGTGGCACCTTGATCAAGTGTCTCCTACTATAGCTTTCGGGACAATCAAAGCCTTGTGAGTAGAATTGGCTGCCGGAAACTGAAAGAAGCCCGTCGTACATATATATATATATATGTGTGTGTGTGTGTGTGTGTGTGTGTGTGTGTATCTATGTGTTTCTATGTCTCTGTTTGTCCCCCGCCACCACTTGGCAACTGGTGGTGGTGTGTTTACGTAAATAGCGGTTGCGCAAAGAGACCGATAGAATAAATAGTAGGTTTCAAAAATAAGTCCTTGTGTCGATTTGGTCGACTTAAAGCCCTTCAAGGCGGTGCCCTGGCATGGCCGCAGTCGAATGACTGAAACAAGTAAATATCTACACACACACAGATCAGGCTTTCACATGGTTACTATAAACCAAATTCACTTACATTGGTCAGCCCTGTGCCATAGTGGAGGACACTTGCCCACGGTGGTGCGCATTGGGACTGAATCCATAAGCACATGTTTGTAAAGCGAGCCTCTTAACTTCACGTCCGTACCCGCTTACCGTCACCATTATTTAAAAAAAAGAACGCAATAGATGTGAGAATGCATTGATCGCTGAATAAAGTACCTTCTGGTATCAAGTCAATACCCTCTAAGCTCCGGTTTCAAATTCTGATAGGATTGATTTTGGTCGACTACACAACTCATTCCACTCAAATATGGGACCGGGTGCCTAGATTACGAATGACTATTGCAGCAGCAACGACAGCAGCAGCCACAGCCGTAGTCGTTGTAGTAGTAGTCGTAGTAGCAGTAGTAGTCGTAGTAGCAGCAGCTGTAGTAGTAGTAGTCGTAGTAACAGTAGTAGTAGTATTAGTAGTAGTAGTCGTAGTAACAGTAGTAGTAGTATTAGTAGTAGTAGTAGTGGCAGCAGCAGCAGCAGTAGTAGTAGTAGTAGTAGTAGTAGTAGTGGCAGCAGCAGCAGTAGTTGTAGTATTAGTAGTAGCAGCAGTAGTAGCAGCAGCAGCAGCACAGCAGCAGCAGTAGTAGTAGTAGTAGTAGTAGTAGTAGTAGTAGTGGAGAAAAGAGAAATTGGCTCCAATTCATCCTTGATCAAGAATATTTCAGCCGAGACCATTCCGCCTTATGTTGACCTTTTCATTTCATGCATAGTAAATATGGGACCACGTTCTACGCTTTTCCATATTTTTGATAGGCTAGGGTGTTATTCGAAGACAATTTTGGCTGCTACTTCTAGCCAGTGTATTGAGCTGTTGTGTGACAGCAGCGGCAGTAATATAGTAGTTGTAGTAGAAGTAGTAATAGTAGCAGCAACAGCAGCAGGAACAGCAACGGCAACAGCTGTAGTCGTAATAGTCGTAACAGCTGTAGTTGTGGGGGTTGTAGCAGTTAAAGTATTAGCAATAGTAATCGTAGCAGCAACAGTAGTAGTAGTAGTAGTAGTAGTAGTAGTTAAAGTGTTAGCAATAGTAATAGTAGCAGCAACAGTAGTAGTAGTAGTAGTAGTTAAAGTATTAGCAATAGTAATCGTAGCAGCAACAGTAGTAGTAGTAGTAGTAGTAGTAGTAGTAGTAGTAGTAGTAGTAGTAGTAGTAGTAGTAGTAGTAGTAGTTAAAGAATTAGCAATAGTAATCGTAGCAGCAACAGTAGTAGTAGTAGTAGTAGTAGTAGTAGTAGTAGTAGTAATAATTGTAGTGGTAGTAGTATTTAGTGTAGCTGTGGTATAGGTTATTACTACAACAGTAGCTGCTACAATAACACCATGAACAATAGCTAAGACAACTGCCACCACGTCTACTACTACCGCTACCACTAACACCTCGCGTCAGCGAACCACAACGTAGTTGCCCGATTTGCTAAAAGTAGCTGCTAAATCTCCCTCAAAATCACACCCTACACATCTTAGAATAATGTGATCTTAAGGTTTCACTGGACAAAAGAAACAGAACGACTGGTCATGTTTGGAACGCATCTTACCATTGGTCAGCTCGCACTTCACATGAAGATATTAAACAATTACAGCTAGTGGTAGAGCGGAGAATCGTTAACATGCCGGACGAAATGCTCAGTGGTATTTCGTCCGTCTTTACGTCCTGAGTTCAAATT
>NC_043004.1:92159778-92166833 GCF_006345805.1 Octopus sinensis
CGAACCTTGAACAAGTCGTTTCGGTTATAATTACTGAGAGAAAAAAAACGTGAGGAAGTATAGCAGAAGGGAGATACATGCACATTGAGAATCGAACGTGAATCTCGACGTTGCGAAGACGTACTGTGATAGTCCTGCCTTTTATTTTCTGTTTTATATATATATATATATATATATATATTATATTATATTATATTATATTATATTATACGTACATACTATACGTACATAGATATATTCATACATAATTGTATATACAACTATACAACAACGCAACAAGCTCGTATAAACAGATACAGGTTCTGATACACTCGCTCAATAACACTGACATATATACACATACATTATATATACACACATCCTCTCTCTCTCTCTCTCTCTCTCTATATATATATATATATATTATATATATTATATATATATATATATATATATGTATATTATATGCCCCAATCCCAAATTGGAAGCGGAGGGAGTCAAAATTTGCGTAAAGGCCAAAAGCAGACCGCGGCGCTGCCCCACCAACACGCACACCACTCGCACACAAACATTCGGATGCATGCATGTGCAACAACAAACACGCAAACAACACACGCACACACACACACACACATACACACGTACACATACACACAGTGAGACTCGGAGGTGCACATATACCCACCCCACTTTCACACATGCCCTACACAATACGCACGCGGCCAGCAGCCAGACACAGACATACATGTCTTATAGAACCACACAAACACACACATAGATATAAACATAAACACAAACACAAACAACAACAAACAACAACAACAACAACAGCATACACACATAGACGACTACATACACTGATCAAAGCACAGCACAGCACACCGACAGGTGGCGTCCTTACCATTGTGACTACCACCACCACCACCACCACCACCACCACTACTACTACTACTACTACTACTACTACTACTTATCGGTCTATCCATCTGTCAAGTGGTATTAGCCCTTATCATAACACTCACAAACATACATACATACATACATACATACATATATACATACATATATACATACATACGTACAAATACACAAGTGGTCGCCAAAATTATTACACTAACACCACCACCCCCACCATCATCTCCACCTCCACCTCCACCACTAGCCTTGTACTACCACCCCTGCACCTACACTACAAAACTGCCATCGCCCCACCACCCCCCTATCATCAGCATCATTGTCTCATTACCGTCCACATCTTCGCCAATAGCAACAAGACCAACCCAGCCTTAAAGGATAACAACAACACTTAACACACATACAAAAACACAAACACGAAATCAAAACAAAAACAAACAAACAAACAAGATTGATGATGAGGAAGATGATGATGACGATGATGATGGTGATGAAGATAATGATGATGGTAATCATAATAACTGAACAAAACAGAAAGGTCTTCTAAAGAAAAGAGCAAAAAACAAAAAACAAAAAAAAACAAAACAAAACAACCCTTCCCTTATCGATACCCTACCCTTCAAACTCCTGGAAAAAAGGAGGAAAAAATAAATATATATATATAATATATATATATATATATTATTCACACACACCAAGGGCCCTATAGTTTTCATTGTATATTTGGTGGTTGCCTGCAGTATGATGTGAAGTAAGAGAAAGAAAGAAAAAAAAACCGCCCCTAAATATATATATATATATATATATATTATACTTTACATATGTAAATATATATACATATGTATATCGATTTATAGATATACATATATATAAGTGTGTATATATATATTATATATATAATATATATATATATATATATATATAAAGCTCAGGAAATAATAATAATTTACAGAAACCACCACAAACCCCATAATCTTTAAAAAAAAGAAATCCTTAAAATCCCAAAGGCTGTAGAAATGGCTAACTACCCTCCACTCGATTGCAGCCCCGTGCTGGCTTCTCCCTCCAAAAGTTTGGCTTCAAATGCAATGGCATATATGTCGACCACCCCCAAACGTAGTGGATTCTTGGGTCAAAGTGGGCCCGACGAAAGGATTACGCTTAACGTTGGAGGCGTCCGTCATGAAACACACGTATCCACATTAAAGAACTGTCCCCAAACTCGTCTAAGTAAACTTGCGGACATACATAAGCAAACGCACCAAAAGGAGGAATATTTTTTTGATCGCCATCCAGCGGTATTTAATTCAGTTATCGATTTTTATCGAACAGGTAAGGGTCCATTCCTTATTTTCATATTACGTTTTTCTTTTCCTTCTTTTCTTCTTTTCTTCCATCTTTTACTTGATCTACTCACAACAAATCGCTCCTAGTACTTTCTTTTTTGAAAACCTAGTTTTTATTCTATCGGTCTCATTTGTCGAACCATAAAGTCACGGCGACGTAAACAAAACAACACCGGTTCTCAAACGGTGACGGGGAACTAACACACACACACACACATTTATATATATACATCTCTCTCTCTCTTTCTCCACACACGCATACACATTCACATACACACACATACACACAAACACACATTGGCTGCAGTCTAATGATTGAGACAAGTAAATGAAAGATAAACGATATATATACCCTGACACCGTAGATTTTTTTCAGTTTCTGTCAACCGAATCCCCTCACAAGGGTTTGGTCGGTCCTGATCTATTATAGAAGACCCCTACCCAAGATTCCACGCAATAGGACTAAACTTCGTATCAGGTAGTTGTGAGGCATGCTTCCCGCCAACGAAGTCACGCCTGCTTCGTGAAATTTCTTGAAGTTTCCTTGCTGGTCATTGCTCTTGCGAGCGCATTGGTCTAAGTAAGCAAATTCAGTTTGGAACAGCCTGACTTGTTACTTCAAATCTGTTCGAGGTTCACATTGCCATTTAACATTCTATAGGGGACGAGCATTTACAATAAAGTACATCTATATAATAAGAATGATAATTAACAGAAAGCACCAACACCCTAAAACCCTCAAAAGTCCTTAAATCGCAAAAGGTGTGAAATACAAGCACTGGAGGTCAATTTGATCCACTGTTCCCTCTCTCTCAGCAAAATGGGGCGACCTAGTATTCTTCTTGTGGTAGAAATTGCTAAATTAATTATAACTGTTGTTGTTGCTGGGCGGTGGTCGCATTTTTGCTCTTTTGAGTACTCTTCTCCTCCATCATACTTTTTATCAACTGTTGCACATTTATATATATATAAAGGCGCGCGTATTCACAGTGGAATCCATTTATTCTGATGATTCTCAGATGGAGCCTTGTAGATAACCGACTGATAATATTGAATAGAAAACTATAATTTGAGTTTGTTCAACACCCATTAATTTCGGTTTCAAATTTTGGCATTAGGTCAGCAGCAATTTTAGGCGAAGGGTAAGTCGATGTAATCGACCACAGTGTTCAACTGGTACTTATTTTATAGATCCCGAAAGGATGAAAGGCAAAGTCAACCTCGGCGGAATTTGAACTCAGAACGTAAAAGAGCTGAAAGAAATGTCGCTAAACATTTTGCCGTTTCTCCGCCTTTCAAGACCCACTAATTTCGATAACAATAACTGTTAGGTGCCTTTCACTATATTTACATAGATACATACCTGCATGCATATATATATATATATATATAATATATATATGTGTGTGTGTGTGTGTGTGTGTGTGCGTGTATGTGTACAACTGGCTTCTTTCAATTTTCGTGTACCAAATCCAATCACAAGGCTTTGATAGAGGCTATAGTAGAAGACACTTGCCCAAGGTGTCACGCAGTGGGACTGGACCCGGACCATTTGATTTGTAAGCAGGCTACTTACCACACAGCCACTACTGCGTTTATATAATATCTATATATATCTATATATATATATATATATATATATATATATATATATATATATATAGGGTTTAAACTTAAGACGAAAGTGAACATGTCCATAATTTGCCACTCCTTAAATTTTAACAACAAGATAGCTAAGAAGTAGTCTTTTAGTTGTTGTCCCTTAACCTGGAGACACTCAAAGAACATTATTGGGACTAAGACATGATTACAATCAGTGCATATAAATGATTGTCATGGTTAAGTTAAGAGCAAGAGTTAGCGTCCTTTACCTTTGAGGTTTCTTTCTAACTGGCGAGATGATTACAATTGTAAGTTAACATCTGTAGGAAAAATGTGGCAAGGAAACTCTGCACCCTCGTTGAGTCTTGTAGAAATAGCAACCAATTTTACTTCAAATCACACCACCTTATCATCTTACATAGTAAAGAACATGTCAAATAATGTCCTTCTTACTCATATGCAGATGGAATGGTTACGTCTGAATTTCTTTTGGTTATAAGTCTGCTCATCCAGGTTTGGTTGAGGCGAAGCAGCGACAACCAGAAAAATGAACGGGATAAGTAGACAGTACAATGAATATGTGAAGGCGCATGGCTCAGTGGTTAGAGCGTAGAGCTTACGATCGTGAGGTTGTGAGTTCGATTCCCGGACCGGGTTACGTGTTGTATTCTTGAGCAAGACACTTTATTTCACGTTGCTCCAGTTCACTCAGCTGTAGAAATGAGTTGCGACGTCATTGGTGCCAAGCTGTATCGGCCCCTTTGCCTTTCCCTTGGATAACATCAGTGGTGTGGAGAGGGGAGGCTGGTATGCATGGGCAACTGCTAGCCTTCCACAAACAATCTTGCCCTGACTTGTGCCTCGGAGGGTAACTTTCTAGGTGCAATCCCATGGTCATTCATGACCGAAGGGGGTCTCCACCACAATGAATAAGGTAAAGGGTTGACAATTCTCGAGAGAGAGGATTCGGCTCTGTGGACCGTGAAAGGTATCCGAATGGGTAGGAGACAAGACACAGATGATGAGGGCAGGGAGAGAATTGTTTCCACTGAGTCTGATATGGAATGGTTAGGAACTGGTTTATGACAGAAGAAGCCCTTAGGGTTTGCATCACCAAAACTAATAGCGACTTAGTGATACTTCCGAATGTGCAAGCCAGTAATTCTTAAATTTTTAACACTAAACCTTACTAATCAAGTACAGCGACACCTTAAGGCATAAATACATTCGATGATTGTCTTGGGGGTCTCACGTGTCTAGGGATCCAATTGGGATCTATGTATGATGCAGCTTGCTGTTAATAAATATTATAGTGACCAGTGAATTTGATTTGTTCGGGGGCCTATATTACTGTTAAGATAGCCCTGTACAAGTGCAAAGAAGTCAAGCAACGCGAATTGATTAAGAAGCAGTCCTTTATTTTATGAGCTTAAACTTATAAGAAATAGCAGCTCAATGTTATTCAGATCACAACCTACCGTATTTAAAAAAAGAAACATTGAGTAATGTGATCCTAAGTTCCTTGAAATTTTGATATGGCACAGCTGCTATGTTTCGATCATAGCTCTGTTCCATCAAGGCCGACTTGGGAGCTAAATCACAGCAACAAGTAGCAAATGGAGTCCATTCGGTCAGCTCGTCGCCTTAATAATAAAAATAATAAGATGACGATGATGAGATGGCCATGCTAGAATACTGCTGGTGATCATAGATCCGTTGGATTAGGATTGAGCTGAAACTATGGAACAACAACAAAATCTGCTGTTGTGTGGCATGTTAAAGAATTGATGATTCTGTTTATTCTCTCCGTGCTCTACATCCTCATCTTCTTTCATAATGGAATAAATTTAACAATTTGTTTGACAAATAAAAATAATCTCTCCATGAAATATTATTATATTTTTCTTAATCATTCAATGAAGCTGAATGGCTGTTTGAAAACAAAATGGAAAAGCGAAACAACGAAACAACGAAAAAATTAAAACAAAACAATGAATATTATTTTTAATTATTGTATGATACTTAGTCCATTATGCTTGTTTGAGATTTTACTGGCGAATACTTAAAACCACTAAAATATCTAAAATGTTTCCATCTCTATGTCTGTCTCTCTTCGTAACTTCATGTATGTATAAATAAGATAAAGCTATTCTTTCAAACGAATATTAAAGAACCGACTGTATTTAAGGTTATCCTTTGTATCAAATTTATTTCGTATTTCCTTATTAATTCCCCATTTTCAATTCTGAACAATAGCATTCTTAAAGTCTATTAACGTTTCAAGCTCTTGTCTGTTTTCTCACCTCAATGAATTGATATTAGGATTGACGTGTTGTCAGCGTGTTTTTCAGTCAGTAGCAAAGGATGACGGGAATACTGTTATAACAGAATAATCGTCAGCACCGGGTTTGAAATTATACAACGGTTAACTCCTACAAGATGTCATTAATTCACGTGTGCTGTAACTAGGTGAAGGTTTTTGGCTTCTATTTTGTTGTCAATAAAGCTTCAAGAGTTAATCTATTCCTTTCTTTTTTAAGGCCTGTATGTATGTGTGTATGAGTAAAATTCTGTACAGAATGCCAGTGCTATCAATCTTCTTATTTCTCTCTAACTTGATATCGTTACCTGTATTATAATTTGCTGGAATGGTCCTTTGCTGTAAATGCATTGTCAACCGACGAGAAAGTGTCGTACTCGTATATAGGTTTAACACTTTGACGCACGAAATGTGCACCTTTCTTGTTTACACAGACACATCTAGGCAATTAACCGATCTATCTATCTATTTATCTATCTATCTATCTATCTATCTATCTATCTATCTATCTATCTATCTATCTATCTATCTATCTATCTATCTATCTATCTCTCTCTCTCTCTCTCTCTCTCTATGTATAACATATGTATATATATATATATATATATATATAAATATATATATGCACACACTTTCTTTCCATCACTCTGTGCGCGCATGTGTGTACGTCTGTATGCGTGTGTGTACGTGTATATATATATTATATGTGTGTGTGTGTGTGTGGTGTGTGTGTGTGCGTGTGTGTGTGGATGTGTGTGTGTGGGTTTGTTTGTGTGTGTGAGAGAGAGAGAGAGAGAGAGAGAGAGATTTTACACCGAAGAATGGGAAGCAAAACAGACATCTGCGGGGTTTGAACGTAAAGGATCATAATTACACACCACAGGCATGTTACC
>NC_043004.1:92169433-92196933 GCF_006345805.1 Octopus sinensis
GCCAACCACTCCGCGAGTGTATGGGTGTTTTTTTACGTGCCACCTGCACAGGTGCCCGAGGGGTCTGGCATCGGCACGTTCGGATGGTGCTTTTTTAGGGGGGGGGCAGAAATATAGGGAGCACCATTGGGAGGGGTGGTTCAAAAATGATGACAGTTCTAGCAGTAAACTAGGATATCGAGAGAGGGGTAATTCATGGTGAAATAGCGTATTGAAAGGGGGTTCGAAGAGTAGACACTATAATGGTGGTGGAGAAGCGACATCGGTTATAGATGAGCAAAATATAGATATCCGGTATTGATGGTTGGGGGTGGGCAGGGTGGTGCAGCGCGTTTAAGTTTAAAAACTAAAATGAGCAAAACAAAAATGATTTAAAACAACTGCTGTACATAAAAATAAAGAAATTCAATACTTTTCACATTCGCTTCTTCATTTATTGATTATATGCATTCCTCTCGCCAATGAGACCAAATTTCCAGCAGTTGGTTTGCTGTTAAGGGTAAAGCAACAAGTTCCTGTTGGCAATAATACTTGTTGCAACAATCGGCTAAATCTGTTTCTCAGGTTGAATTACTTCATATCAAAGTTTGTCTCCAATCCTTCTACACAACGCGTCAAACCTATTCTTGGGCACCCTATTCTAGGGTACCCTACTATCTCCCACAGTGGAGGCGCAATGGCCCAGTGGTTAGGGCAGCGGACTCGCGGTCATAGGATCGCGGTTTCGATTCCCAGACCGGGCGTTGTGAGTGTTTATTGAGCGAATACACCTAAAGCTCCACGAGGCTCCGGCAGGGGATGGTGGTGATCCCTGCTGTACTCTTTCACCACAACTTTCTCTCACTCTTACTTCCTGTTTCTGTTGTACCTGTATTTCAAAGGGCCGGCCTTGTCACTCTCTGTGTCACGCTGAATAACCCCGAGAACTACGTTAAGGGTACACGTGTCTGTGGAGTGCTCAGCCACTTACACGTTAATTTCACGAGCAGGCTGTTCCGTTGATTCGGATCAACCGGAACCCTCGTCGTCGTAACCGACGGGGTGCTTCCATCCACTATCTCCCATGTACAAAACAAATAATGAAGTATATAGAGTAGCCATCAAAAGATAGATTATATATTTTATATCCCAACGGTAGAAAAATGGCTTGATTAGATGTTTCCAATCGGTCACTGTCTTTCTGACAGCGGAAGGGTCTTTTAATTAAATGCAGAGCAAATAATGCAAGGGTCTTCAACAGAAAAAGATCTGTTTGTTTTCATATATGTATGTATGTATGTATGTATGTATGTATGTATGTATGCACGAAGTTGTGTTGAAAAGTTCCTGGCTTTAAGAGTGTCGCAAAAGGCCCGGCTGGAACCCTAACATTCCGAGTCCTTTTATAAGGCTGAGAAAAAATAAAGGACCGCTCCAATAAGTGTCTGAATCTGAGAATATGTTCAATAAAATCATAATTAATTGATCCTCCAATATTTTCTTTTACCCAAAGCCAGAAATTTTTCTGCAACCCGATTTGTGTTTAATATTTGCTTCTGTATCAAAATGTAATGTGCACGATAAATATCAGTGATACAAGAGTGTACAGTATGTTATGCTTATGTATTAGTAAACTGGATTATTTCTTCGTATCCAAATGCCTTGTGGTGTTAGTATCAGTCAGCTATACCCATTGGTGAATCTGAAAAGTCCTTAATTCAAACTTATCATTTGGTTTAGTTGACGCCAATCAATTGTACAAACTCTCTAGGTACGAAGGAATAATTTGGTTTACTAATACGTGCACACACACACACACACACACACACACACACACACTTAACAGTTTCTACCAAACAAATTCCACTCACGATGTACTAGTAACTTAAAGCCACCGTACAGGATTGTTGACAAAGTGCAGCTCGCTCAACAGAACCGAACTCTCAACCATGTAGTTGACAAGTGATCTTTTCAACCCCCAACAACCATGCTTGACCATCCTAAACATTTAGCAATAGTTCAATTTGGAACGGAAAGCAGAACACAACTAGTCACCAAGAAATCTATTCCATCTTATATATATATATATTATATATATATATATATATTATATATTGTTTGTTCCTTCTCAAGCCATGCCTGGCTCAAAAGGTCCGGTTCCCCACCTGGACGGGACACCGGTTCGTCGCAGGTGAGCTGCAAGATGTAGGAGGTAAGAGTGAGAGAAAGTTGTGGCGAAAGAGTCAGCAGAAGTTCGGCATTATCTTCTGCCGGAGCCGCGTGGAGCTTAGGTGTTTCGCTCATAAACACGCACATCGCCCGGTCTGAGATTCGAACCCGCGATCCCTCGACCGCGAGTCCGCTGCTCTAACCACTAGGTCATGTGCCTCCACACACTATATATATAGATCGGATAGCGTTATACATTGCTAGTCACAATGCGCTTTGCATTGTTTTAGCTTTCCAACGATGCCACCCTGCTGGCTAGGCAGACAGGTCAACATTGTCCCTGATCGGAAAGCTCGTGAATTGGAGATACGCGAAATGGAAGTATTTTGCTCAAGAATACAATGTGCAGACGGTCTGCGAATCGAAACTGCAATCTCACGATCGCGAGCGTAGTTCGCTTAACCACTAGGCCACGCGTCTTCAAAATAATATACACACAGGTGAGCGCACACAACACATACACGCGTACGCGCACTATGTGAAACTGGTGTTAATTCCACAGAAATTGTAATTTATTTGTGCCTCTTTTCAGAGGACATTGTCTGACCTACATGAATGAATTAATTAGACACCAAATGAGACGCAATTCACCCTGACTGGCCACGTTTGCATCCTCTCACATAATCAATCAAAACATCATAGCAGAAGGCTACATCATGTATGCAAGGCAAGGCAAACACCATGACTTATCAATTAGATTATGTGCCAATTTGTTGTGGTATATGCACACTTTCACTGCCGCCATCACCATCATCCCCACCGCCGCCGCCGCCGCCACCACCGCCACCACCAAAACCATCAACACCACCATGGCGCCACGATGGTTTTCAAACAACTCACTTTCTCACAGGTAGTTCGTTTAAGCACATGAAGTCTAACCAAAATAAGTAGTGTGCATACAGCACAACCTAATGACAACAATAATAATAATAATTATAATAATAATAACCATCATTATTATTATTATTATCATTTTATTATTATTGTTGTTGTTGTTGTTGTTATTAAGTTGTGATAATAATAATTAAATGATAATAATAATAATAATGATAACTCTTTCTACTATAGGCACAAGGCCTGAAAGTTTGGGGTAGAAGTTAAATCAATTACATCGATCCCCGTACGCAACGGGTACGAAAGGATGAAAGGCAACGACGACTTTGGCAGAATTTGAAATCAGAACGTTGCCACGGTTGAAATATCGCTAGACATTTCGTCCAGCGTGCAAACGCTTTTGCCAACTCGCCATCTTAATAATAATAATAATAATAATAATGCTTTCTACTATAGGCAGAAGGCCTGAAATTGCGTGGTGGGGAGTGGGGAAGGATAGTCGATTACATCGACCCCAGTACCCAACAGGTAGTTAATTTATCGACGCCGAAAGGATGAAAGGCAAAGTCGACCTCGGCGGAATTTGAACTCAGAACGTAGCGGCAGACGAAATACCGCTAAGCATTCCGCCCGGCATGCTAACGATTCTGCCAACTCGTCACCTTTTATTATCATTATTATTATTATTATTACTATTATTATTATTATTATTATTATCATTATTATTATTATTATTATTATTATTATTATTATTAATAATAATAATAATAATAATAATAATAATAATAATAATATTAAATCTTTCTTTTGAGTTTATCTATCAAGAGAAACTTTGGGTACGTGTACATGTATATCTGTATGTATTCATAACAAAAATGTTCGGGCACAAAAGTGGCGGATAATTGCAATGCTGATTATGCATACATTTTCCAGAAGCGGGCGGGAAGCGTGCTGTTGAGTATCCATCGAGCTTCTCTGTCTACTGTACCTGGGTGGGTCTTGGCGTAGAATCTTCAAGCACCTCCTCCAGAGAGTCCTATCAAACGCAACCCTCTATTAGACTTTCCAACTGAATGCCAAAACCACCTGAGCCTGGATATTCTCTAACCTTCTAGTCTACGGTCTACTTCTAGGACTCCAGCCCGTTGGGTCAGGTTGAAGAATCCTTCTTGAGATTCTTTCCTGCAACCTTCTAATCATATGTCCGTAGTACCGAGGTTGTAACCTCTCGATGCGGAAAAGCACAGAACTGACCCGGTAAGACTTCCTAATCTCCGATACATGTACCCTGTTGCATAATGTTACTCCAGAGATCCTTCGAAAAAACCCAGTTTTTAAGTTTTGATCGCTTCTATTTGCGATCGTACTCTTTTGGTCATTGCTCAACATTCGCAAATTTTCGTAGTAATCCTCAACTATATAAGGATTGCTACGAAAATTTAACAGAAGATAACAAGATTCACAAAGCACAGGAAAATATTCTACAGAACGAACGGTTGAGTGGTATAGATAAGAGAATTCATAAATGTTTAATTTTTCTTTTTTATTTTGTTGTCTACGGTGTTTTCCCCCCTAAATTTCGTATGAGGAGTTAACACTTTTTAAAGTATTATCGATATCTTGCGTTAGGAGGGTGTATTTTCGCTTTAAAAATAATTATCCAATTGTCTGTTCTTTTATATCTCAACAATTCATTCGTATCTTTTCACTGTTATCTCAATCAATGCAGATATTTCAATGATTCCTAGATCTATCATTTATCTCACCATAACTCTTCACATTTGAATCTTAGTAAAAAAAAAAAGAGCAGCATTTTTACGCATAAATACGCACGTGCACACACGCACACGCGTGTACACACACACACACACACACACACACATACACACACTCACATACATATTCGTCTGCTCAGGAAGAAGGGGCTGTGTCCACTGCCTGTAGAAGCTCCCCGAGGCTAAAGATACGTTGATGCATTTATGCTCTGATTAGACTTGCAAGTCAACAGCATTCAGGAAAAGCATGTGCGGATTAGGAGCTCTAGATGTTTGATAAGCTGAGAAACACCATACCATCTATGCCTGGTCTTTCTCTCTACAACACACTGAACAACTATCTAGAGGAGACAGTTGTCATACGACTGTTTTTATGCGGTTGATTCTATCTTATGTGATTGATTTCATTGAAGAACTCCAATCAAGCTCACGTGCACACTCCTCCAATAAACATCATTTACGACCAGCTGCCCCCGACACTAATAAAAATTAAATTCCGTGAAGCTTCTCGGCTACTCACAAACAACTATACAAAAGATATCCAACGTAGGCGCAGGAGTGGCTGTGTGGTAAGTAGCTTTCTTACCAACCACATGGTTCCGGGTTCAGTCCCACTGCGTGACATCTTGGGCAAGGGTCTTCTACTATAGCCTCGGGCCGACCAATGCCTTGTGAGTGGATTTGGTAGATGGAAACTGAAAGAAAGCCTGTCGTATATATGTATATATATATATATATATATATGTATATATATATATATATGTATGTGTGTGTATATGTTTGTGTGTCTGTGTTTGTACCCCCTAGCATTGCTTGACAACCGATGCTGGTGTGTTTACGTCCCCGTCACTTAGCGGTTCGGCAAAAGAGACCAAAAGAATAAGTACTGGGCTTACAAAGAATAAGTCCCGGGGTCGATTTGCTCGACTAAAGGCGGTGCTCCAGCATGGCCGCAGTCAAATGACTGAAACAAGTAAAAGAGTATATTTTAGGGAAGATAGCAACTGATGAAAAATAATGACCCGAAGACTTGCATACTATTTTTTGTTAGTGAGCTCTGAAGGATAATGGCAAAGCTGACTTCAGTGAGATTTGATCTCAGTGTGTAAATGAATGCAACTAAATACCACAAAGCATTTTGTCTGCTGTTCTAAACCTTAACTCCGCTAACTACCATCCTAATCATGGTTCTTAATTTAAACAAAAGGCCATAAATATTTTGATGAAAGCAGTTTTGGTGGTCCGATGACTCTGTCAGCACGAACCTTCCAGAAATAGTGGACAGCAATGGATTGATGAATAGTGTTGCCGACCTAATTGAATAAAGTAATTGACAGACATATATTTGGCCAGGGAATGATGGGCGAAATTTCAGTTCGAAATATAAACAGAAACCCCTAAACACTACATTATCATACAAATCGTAATTACTCAAAAGAGGAAAACTTCTGAAGGTTACTGGTAGAAACCTCACAAATCACATTTATCCTGACCACCAGGGACGAAATCAAATTTCACAGACGTGAAATTTAAACTCGGAATGTAAAGAATCACAAATATATCTCTTCTGACACCCCAATGGTTCTGCCAATCCACCAACGTAACAACAACACCAATAATAGATAATGATGATGCTGCTGATGATGATGATTCCTGTAATATGGCCCAAGGGTGCCAAATGTCGAGGACAATATCAAAGCACATAGTACAACTCAGAAAGTGTCGAGTTTACATGGAACAAAAGCGAATCAACAAAATAACTTTGCCTCTCAGCCGTTTGGAGGAGCAAGGAAAAGGGTGCTGCTGGGATTGGAAATATACATAATTTAGTGGCGGTACCTTAGCATGGCCACAGCCTTTTGTTTTGAAACGCATAAAAAGAAAAAAAGAATAACAAAAGATATAAAAATAAAATTCAGCGTTGCCAAAAATATTGTTTCTGATTTAGGCACAAGTCTAGCAATTTGGGAGAAGGGGATTGGCCGATACCATCAATCCAGTTCATGACTGGTACTTTATCTTATTGGTTCCAGGAGAATAAAAGGTTGATGTCGATGGGATTTGGACTCAGAATGTAATGCAAAGAAATGCATCTAAATAGTACAAAGCATTTTGATTTTGTTGTTCTAATCCTTAATTCTGTTAGCCACCAATCTAATTCAAGTTTAATTCAAGCTATAAATATTTTGATGAAGGGTGTTATTGATTTAACCCTTTTACTGCAGAAAGACGATATATCCACTCAAAATATCGATATCCTTTGCTGCGCAATGCAGTTTTATATACCAATATATCTTTTATGGGTGGAGGCGCAATGGCCCAGTGGTTAAGGCAGCGGAATCGCTGTCGTAGGATCGCGATTTCGATTCCCATATCGAGTGTTGTGAGTGTTTATTGGGCGAAAACATCTAAAACTCCACGAGGCTCCGGCAGGGGTGGTGGCGATTCCTGGTGTACTCTTTCGCCGCAAATTTCTCTCACTCTTTCTTCTGTTGGCCTGCTTGCTTAGCCAACGGGGTGGCTTCATTTGAAGGCTAAAACAATGCGAAGCGCATTGCCACCACTGATGTGTAGCAACATCTGATAGCCTGGTCGGTCACGTAACTTCATGATTATATATATATATATATATATCTTTTATAGAATTATGTCATGTTTCAAACTATTTTCTGTTGAGATACCTCGAGTTTATTAAAGCAATAAAATTTGGTACTAATTAATGATTGTATACATGTGTATACGAAGAACCCAGCGATGTATCGACTCTTCCCTTGCAGATCAAGTTTTAAGTATATTATTTAATGCTTAGTGACGGGAGGAGGGCTTTTTTCCTGACCCTTTTATAGGGCTACCGAGTCAGGTGGAATGAACCAAATCAGTGGTCCAGAAAACATCGATAGTAATAATCCTGATAACAAAATGAATTCTGTGAATGGAAACCGATGATAACAAATTAAGTCTTCCTCTTAAGCACAGAAAGAGTGCCTCCGACGAAACTCCACACAGTTATCACAGCACAATAGAACACACAACGCTTTGGTAGAAGACACTTTACCAAAAGTGCTGTTTCGTAAGCTCGAGTTCGAAACCACGTATTTGCAAAAACAAA
The DNA here is from genome assembly GCF_006345805.1 of Octopus sinensis. Classification (NCBI taxonomy): domain Eukaryota; kingdom Metazoa; phylum Mollusca; class Cephalopoda; order Octopoda; family Octopodidae; genus Octopus; species Octopus sinensis. The sequence goes on from NC_043004.1 coordinate 92,177,360, forward strand.
TCTTTACCACATAACGATGCTTGCACCCTAGGTTGTATGTTATATGTTTCCTCACAGTACTTGGGTTCTTATCCTTGGACAAGGGTATGTACATGAGTTATGTATTTTAAGGCGCAAAGGACATTATCACACGCTCCAGGCTAAGGAACCGTTATCATTATCGTCATCATCATCACCATGGTCATCATCATTGCCATAGGCGTCATCGTCGTCGACGTCATTATCGTATATTTTCATCGTTGTTGTAATTGCTTTTGCACTTGGTTGGTCGTTGACGTCATCACTAATCAGCAGCATCACCAACTACAGAAACCACACGAGCTTGCATGTCTTGTGGGTGTAGGAGCGATGAAAACAAGCAATAACAATATCGACAACAGCAGCAACAACAACAACAACAACAAAAACAGAGGTATGTCAATGATAAAAAGATGACATTTATGATGATGATAACGCATGCTGATGGTGGTAGTGGTGGTGGTGGGATGATAGTAATGATATATGACGGTGATGATGATGATGATGATGATAATAATGATGACAGAGGCGATGATGATTATGAGGAGGAGAGGGATAACAGATATGGGGAGGACGAGCAGGAAGAAGAGGATGTGGAGATGGCGGAGGAGGATGATAGATGAGGATGAGGATGATGACAGTGATGGTGGTGATGACTTATGCACATTAGTATACAAAGTACAATAAGATTCAAAGATATGCACCAAGTGGAAGGAGTGCACGGGCGCGCGCGCGCACACACAGACGTGTGTGTGTGTTTGTGTGTGCGTATGTGTGTGTGTCTGTGTCTGAGTCTGTGTTCGCATGTGCGTGTGTAAGTAAGGATATCAATATATCCTTTATCTTTTACTTGTTTCGACCATTAGACTGCGGCGGCCATTATGGGGCACCGGTTATACATATATGTATATATATATAAATAAGCATAAGACCGTTAATTTAAAATAAAACAACGATTTTATCAAGTGGCCAGCATGGAAAAAATAACCTTCAAAGGTAATAATTATTAAAATTATAAATTAGGGTATCTACGAGATACCACCATGCTGAAAATAGCAGCCATGATCTGACTCTAAAACCACCTTAATTAAAGTGGTTTTAGAGTCAGATCATGGGTGCTATTTTCAGCATGGTGTTATCTCGTAGATACCCTAATTTATAATTTTAAATATGCATGTACGTAGATATCATGTATAGATATATGCGTATATATTGTGGCGGGATGTATGTAGAAATTGCATATTGTTTGAATATATGAATTTATTTAAGTATGTATATATATATTCAAAGACAAAATGTTGTCATCACCAGAAAATAACAAAGATACCTATGACAAATATTCATATAGCACGTTATAAGGATAGTCTCTAGGGTAAATCCGAGTAGCTATGTTCCGTGTTGGCATGATATAAACCTGATTGGAAATATGAATAGCAGCAAGGAGTGTAGCGTTTGATGTGTTGCTGTGACGCCAGATGCAGTAGTGACTAATATTGTAGGTGTTGTACTGTTCGTTGGTGAAAAGAGATGAATGCAAGAAATACCGTTATGTTTTCATTATAGGTGTGTGTGTGTGTATGAATATGCAAGCATATATATATATAACAGTTTAAACAGCTTAAATATATATATATATATATATATATATATATGTACATATATATATATATATATATAGATATATATATATATATATATATATATATAACAGTTGACATAACAGTTTAAACACCTCGAGCCAGTACTGCACCATGTCCACTAACTTATAACAGATACAACTAAAAGAAAAATTCTTTCTCTCTCCCTTTCCCCCTCTCTCTGTATTATTATTATTATCATTATTATTATTATTATTATTATTATCATTATTATATTATTATTATTATTATTATTATATTATTATTATTATTACTTTTTTTTCTTCTTTCAAATTTGCTTCCATTTCTTGCCGAGTGTCTTCCCGACTCCTATTATTATTATTATCATTATTATTATTATCATTATTATTATTATTATCATTATTATTATTATTATTATTATTATTCCGGGCTGGTGTCCAGCGTACTGGAAGACCATTGAGAATGAGGTACCTCAGCTTTTGTTAACGTGTTAATTTTCTCTAGGAGAAGGTCATTATTCCGTTAAACCAGTTATGCAGGGAATCGCATTGAACATTCCGGAGATCATTTGCTTGCACTTGAGATCATGGCACACAAACATTCCTGATGCCGAAATCCATATTGGTACTGGATATCTCGCCCTGGTTCGTTTCTGGATCATGTCAATAGGGTGGAGAGGATCTGTGAAGTGTTGTGAAAATCTAATTGGACATCAAATTTTAACTTGTGCAATTACCGGCGAGGAGACTCCCCGATCAACGAGCGAGTAGGAGGGCTCTACAGCGAGCATGGAAGCTGCGGGAGCGGACTCGGATAAACCCAGTCGCAGGTGCTATAGCCTAATGCACGAGCATTGCAGGTATTTTGCATAGGCAGTGGTCAGTAATAGTCTTCCCCGATCTCGAGTGGATAGCCATCATTATCACTATGTATGTATGTATTTATGTGGTGGAGGCGCAATGGCCCAGTGGTTAGGGCAGCGGACTCGCGGTCGTAGGATCGCGGTTTCGATTTCCAGACCGGGCGTTGTGAGTGTTTATTGAGCGAAAACACCTAAAGCTCCACGAGGCTCCGGCAGGGGATGGTGGTGATCCCTGCTGTACTCTTTCACCACAACTTTCTCTCACTCTTACTTCCTGTTTCTGTTGTACCTGTATTTCAAGGGGCCGGCCTTGTCACTCTCTGTGTCACGCTGAATATCCCCGAGAACTACGTTAAGGGTATACGTGTCTGTGGAGTGCTCAGCCGCTTACACGTTAATTTCACGAGCAGGCTGTTCCGTTGATTCGGATCAACCGGAACCCTCGTCATCGTAACCGACGGAGTGCTTCCATAATTGCCATAATGTATTTATGTTTGTCTTATTCATTCAGTCCAAGCTGAGAATTCACATCATAGCAGCGTTATGACTGAACAGCAATATTTTGAAGAATCTGCTTCCATTACACCAGGAATGGCCAACCTGTTTGGAGTAAGGAGCCACATGAGACATAGCTCATAATCAAGCTAATCGTATGGAACATGTTTATCATCAGGTGGGCCGCACAACTAATAACCATTACTTTCCTTCTGAAATTAGCAATGACATTCAGAAAGTCGAGCCAGATATTATGTACGTAAATAAAAACATACATACGTACGTACATACATATGAGAGCACTCCGTCAGTTACGATGACAAGGGTCCCAGCTGATACAATCGACGGAACAGCTTGCTCGTGAAATTAACGTGCAAGTGGCTGAGCACTCCAGAGACACGTGTACCCTTAACGTTGTTTTCAGGGAGATTCAGCGTGACACAGAGTGTGACAAGGCCGGCCATTTGAAATACAGGTTCTTCTCATTTTTACCAGCTGAGTGGACTGGAGCAACATGAAATAAAGTGTTTTGCTCAAAGACACAACGCGCCGTCGGGAATTGAACTCACGACCTTACGATCATGAGCCGAATGCCCTAACCACTAAGCCACGCGCCTTCATATACGTACGTACATACATACATACATACATACATACATACATACATGCATTCAAAGCAAGGCCATGTAGGGGGACATGGAGTTTTGTACAGGGAGGGTGTTCATGCAAAGAGTTCAGGCCATTTCTGATCAAGAGCGGTCGTCAGCATCTTCACTATCTCGTCCGGCAGCTTATTCCATGGATCCGCAACCCGGACGGAGAAAGCCCCTCTCCTTCGATTGAGATGAAATCGTCGCAGATAGAGCTTTTCGGAGTGACCCCGCAGCCGACGCTCTGGAGCAGGAGTGAAGCATGTGTATTAGCAGTGCCCCTGTCTCAATAAGTATTTTCGTCCAATGTTTCATTGATGTCTGTTTAGACGCAGTTGAGACCTCTCCCTGGCCATACCTTCTTCATAGTCATAAGAGATGACGAGTAATTGTTCTCGATCCCATTTAACAATCTCCAACTCTTCATAGTCATTATTTTCTTTCACAGCATTCGATATAAAGTTCAAAATGTAAAACTTTAATCAATAAGACCCATTTCGGTCACGAATGACCATGAGATTGCACCTAGAAAGTTTCCCTCCGAAGCACAAGTCAAGGTGACGTTATTTATTGAAGACCAGCTCATGCATAAAAGGCCACCGATGTTATCCAAAGGAAAGGCAAAGGCCCTTTCCAGGCTACCGATGTTATCCAAGGGAAAGGCCAGTACAGCTTTTCACCAGTGACATCGCAACTCATTTCTACTTATTAGTGAACTAGATCAACGCGAAATAAAGTGTCTTGCTCAAGGACACAATACAAAGCCCGATCCAAGAATCAAACTCACTACCTCGTGATTGTGAGCTCGATGAGCTTACCACTGTGCCAGTATAACATATCTAACGCATATGTTCGTTGAAAATTTAGAAGCTGATCCCTTTATAGACATATTTTGTCAAAATATATATATATATATTTCAGAATGGGACAAAATGAAATCACCCCAGAAATGACCACGAGTGCGACAGATATGCATCTCGCCATAGATGCGACTTGATAATGTCACGTACAGGTCGCAACGTCTGCTCTTTCAACAAGCACATACGTTAAGCCTATTGTATTCATAACGACTTTTACTATAGAGATACTTGTGTTGCATAAATTGAACTACAATGTGTTATTTTTTTATTTCTCTCTAGTGTTTTGCATATCAATTGTTTCCTTTTAATTGACACTTCCTCTTATTATCACATCTTCAATGATGTCTTTATAATGCATCTTCCATCTCTACAATACATTTTTCTCTCATTTTCGCAACCTCTCTTTTACTTGTTTCAGTCATTTGAGTGCGGCCATGCTGGAGCACCACCTTTAGTCGAGCAAATTGACCCCAGGACTTATTCTTTGTAAGCCCAGCACTTATTCTATCGGTCTCTTTTGCCGAACCGCTTATTGACGGGGTGGTAAACACACCAGCATCGGTTGTTAAGCAATGCTAGAGGGACAAACACAGACACACAAACATATACACACACATACATATATATATATATATATATATATAATATATATATACATATAAACGACAAGGTTCTTTCAGTTTCCGTCTACCAAATCCACTCAGAAGGCTTTGGTCGGCCCGAGGCTATAGCAGAAGACACTTGCCCAAGGTGCCACGCAGTGGGACTGAACCCGGAACCATGTGGTTGGTTAGCAAGCTACTTACCACATAGCCACTCCTACGCCTATACTATATAATATTTTCTCACATATTCCACCGTCACAATAGTACCAATTTCCTTTCCACATTATCACACATTGTTTTCTATCTTCTCTTCATACTGGACCCTCTTTTGTACCCACATTATTTCACAGTGACATATCTGTTCAATTTTATTTGCGCAAAACCCTTTTGTCTTTCTCAGAATCGTAATACAGTATGTTTCAGTTCTCATTTCATATCCTCAAGCCTTTTAACATGATATTGTAAAACATTGTCTATTTTTTCGAGCTCTTCCCATTACTGCATTTCTCTTCTATCATAAGAGTCCTTCATTAAAGTGCTTTAGCAAAATAGACAACACTGTTTGTCTCCACTTTCCCACGCCTGTTACCTATTTTATGAGAAGAATATAAACACTAGAGTAACAGAAACAATAATACTTATATTTCGTTCTTAAATTTCATCTTTCAATATTCTGAATCCTGTTGAATATCCTCTCTCTCTCAGTTTGATGAAATATGTTCAATATACTGTGGATTTAAATTGGAAGAAGATCCTGAAGATTTACATAGTCCCAGATGTTATTATCGTCCTATTTGCTAACAACTATGGTTCTCTCTTTTTGCTCCCTGTAACCCGCTTCTAACATACTTGGATCTAGGTGTGAGGCTACATGTCCCGTCACTCCACAAATAACAATAAAACTGAGTGTAAAATGGTAAAATGGAGACCATACTGCTCTACTACTACCGCTTTTTTAACACATATAGGCTCCATACGCTAATCAAATACAATCCAACTATCCTCAAAGCATGTGCGGCCCATATATACGAACGTTATTGTCGTTGATTTGGTTGTCTCGAGAAAAACGATTCTGCAATTTCTTGCTGAACAACCTGCAGGGATGATTTGTTTATAGTAATCAAGTGTTTCTGCTGTACATTATCTCACTCCTTTCATTAAATCGATATGTGATATGTGCCACATGTCACATATCCAAGTGATCGCAGAGCAGTGTAAACTCAAGGACACAACGCTTCGCTCGGTCCGGCAATCGAAGCCACGAACCTGCGATCGTGAGTGTAACGCCCTAACCACTAGGCCACGTGCTCTCACACATACACCAACGAATCACCTTCTAAGCTTCCTCAACTTATGTTCTACTATACTTTCCCAACATACGTTCGATCCCATGTGCCAATTAATCGCAGTCTCCCACCCCGACACATATGACGTTCCATGTAAAGGTAAGGTAAATTTACAGTCTCGGGTCATACCTATTTCTTTACTACCCACAAGGGGCTAAACATAGAGGGGACAAACAAGGACAGACAAAGGGAGTAAGTCAATTACATCGACCCCAGTGCGAAACTGGTACTTTATTTATCGACCCCGAAAGGATGAAAGGTAAAGTCGACCATTTACAGTCTCGGGTCATACCGACCCATAAGGACTTGTTTCCCGGTTTCCATGGCGTAAATGTATTCCCCATCTGGACGGGACGCCGGTCCGTCGCAGGATTGGAGAACGTGAAATGAAGTATTTTGCTTAACACCCTAACCACTAAGCCACGCGCCTCCACTGAAGTTCCATATGCCAAGGAACTGTAAAGCACCCCTCCCCTTCCCCTGAGTTATGCCTCAATCTGATATCGTTTTTCATCATTTAACAATACCCAATACTTCTTTGTCTTAATGACATGCATTTCTCTCATTCCATGGACATCTAAAGTCCACTATGTTAAGGTTTTTCCGTAATATTCAATCACATGTAAAGTGCGAACTATGTTTGAAGTTGCAATCTAAAAGACTTATGCGTAAGCAAAAGAAGTTAAGTCAAACATTATAAGACTTGCTGGCGCCCCTTTTCTGGCCCCAGTTTTTAATTCTATCTTTTGGTCCCGGTAATGTCTTATTATCTAAATATAGAGCTCTATGTAAAAGATATACAAACGGAAATGCTAACAAATAGAAAATCTTTAAACTCTCAGCTGCAACAAACACAACATCCCCAAAATTTAATTCACAATGGTCCATTATACAGAATAAAAACTATTAGTAATTTAGTAGTATAAATTAGTTCAGAATCCTCGAAGAGTTCCTGTCTTTGACAGTCTGAAATGTACTCAGGACTTCTGATCCATTCTGTCTGAACTTCTAAAATTGATCATCAACAGATAAAATTGAATTCAACTCTGTAAAAGAAATGACTCAATCATACGTTTCAGGGTATTCTCATTTATCTATAAAACTATCATATCTATTTAGATTTGGGTGCACTGAACTGTTGAATGCCGATTTTCTCAGACAATAAATCAATACCATACAATGCAGAGATATATACTTTTTAAATCTAGAATCCATTCTTGTAAATTATATTGCCTTGTGATATCTTTGTCAGACCAATAAAATATCTATCTATGCTATCTTCTATTTAAATTACTGCACACATTGTCTGTCTTCCTTTCATTTCGCCAGACCAACTTCCGTTCATAGTTCTCATTATTATTCGACTTTTCATCTGAAGATGTCGGCTTTTTCACACTTTTACTCATGCTGTGACGTTTTCATTTTGCCTCGAAATATCGCCTTCTGTTAATCATCGTTTTATACATTTTTTAAAACTTTATCAAGTGAGAGACCTACGTAGTTGCTTGAAATGCTAGAAATAGCAATCTAGTCTCCCTCAAACTACACAGTACCATGTTTAAAATAGACACATTGAATAATATCTTCCGATACACTATGCCTTCAACAGATCATAAGTTTATATGTACGACGAGCAATGCCATTAAAACAGGTTGCTTGATCGGGGCTAAATAACCGCCATAAAATTTGTTACTAATGTTGCGTAGTTTTTTATTTCGTTTCATATTAACCAATCTCTTCACTGATATTTTCATTGTGCCTTCCATTTTACACTTCATTTCTGTTTCCATTTCATCTTACCAAAACCTTCCCGTTCCTTTTGTTAAACACTACACTTACGTTTTTTCCCATTGTTGCAATTCTTACTACACCACATTGTCGCCACACGTCGTAAAATCATTTTATGTACAGAAATCTAAACGTTTACCTATTTTCATGCACTGTTCTGCATCCTCCTCTTCCCTATCTCATTCGATCTTGCTCTCTTCTTCACTTTTGCACATCAAATTATGCCTTCAACTCGTCTCACCAGACTAGTTATGTATCATTATTCAAGATAGCCTGCATATTTAATTCCGGCAATATTTCAAAACCAATTATGATCAAATATGCAGTTAAAGAAAAGTAACATTAGTATAAGATTACTATATTATATTCTGTCTCAGCACTTACGGGAGACCATTTTGCAGGTGTTTCGTTAATATTATAAATTCTCAACGAAGTGCTGACTGCTCTCTTTTCATTTCAACTAAACTTCTCTTCACAAACTATACTCTTGAAGTAAAATATCTCACAGAATGTCTTTATCCGAAAAATATATGACCTTTTAGTAGCAGCAGCAGCAGCAGTTGCAGTAGCAGTAGTAGTAGTAGTAGTAGTAGTAGCAGTAGCAGCAGCAGCAGCAGTAGTTGCAGTAGCAGTAGTAGTAGTAGTAGTAGTAGTAGCAGCAGCAGCAGTAGCAGCAGAAGCAGCAGAAGTAGTAGTAGTAGTAGTAGTAGTAGTAGTAGTAGCGGCGGCAGTTTTATAGTTAAATGAGAATACCTTGAAACGTAGTAGTTTTAGGTAGCCCCTACTCAATTAAAGATTTATAACTATTGAATACCTATTAAATGATATCTTAGTCAATCCCGACAAGCAAGACCACCCAGTATACAATGTGAATGTGTGGTATGTGGCCAAAACATTTTTGAATGTATTTGGCAGTTTATAGGGAAAAGTTCTTGGGTTACATCGACAGGGTCGACCTTCTTTCACCGTTACCGCTTATATTGATCCATCTCCATTTAAAAACAATAGAATTTAGAGAGGTGGAATTTCAGCAGTTTTATTGGCCCACGAGGTGGAAGGGCTCTCTTTTACTCTTTTTTACTTCTGTCAGTCATTTTACTGCAGCCATGCTTGAGCACCGCCTTTAGTCGAGTAAATCGACCCCAGGACTCATTCTTTCGGTCTCTTTTGCCGAACCGCTAAGTTACGAGGAATTCTTATGGTTCTATGTTATTTTGAAGATGGCAGGGTTTAAAATTTTTTGTTGTTGTTTGTATTGGTCTTGTTGAACGACTAAAAGATGTTCCTTTATTGGTTTCGATTCCCATGACACACTCATACACACACACACACACACACACACACATATGTATATATGAAGACGCATCGCTCAATGGTTAGAGCATCGGGATCACAATCATGAGGTAATGGGATCAATTCCCGGACCGGATTGAGTGTTGTGTTCTTGAGCAAGACACTTAATTTCACTCAGGTGTAGAAATGAGTTGCACCGTCACTGGCGCTAAGCTATGTCGACTTTTGCCTTTCCTTTGGATAACATCGGTGACAAGGAGAGGGGAGGATGGTATGCATGGGTGACTACTGGCCTTCCATAAACAGCCTTGCCCGGACTTGGGCCAAAGATATGCGCGTGCATTGAAAGAAGGGAATTGTCTCAAGTTTGGACTTTTGACAGAGATGGAAAATTATCGAAAGTCTGTTGCGGTTCATATAACGTAAATACGAGTGCAGGAAGAGTTAAACACTTGGTTCTAGGTTGGGCCGTTGATGTTCGAATCTGCTCGAGTAGTGTTTCTTCGTTTATGTTGATGATAGCGAGAAAAGATTTGATATTTTGTTGTGTAGGTAGTTCATTGGCAACATTTGTGTTGTGTATGGATGTATGTGCATGAGTATGTGTATGCTTTGGATGTGTGTGTATGTGTCTGTTTGTGTGTGTAATGGCTTGTAATCTTTCTTCTATTTGCTTTTATTGTCGCTTTGTCCGTTGCGGTGTTGTCCTGGTTGATGGTGAGGGAAATACGTTCGACAACCCACTCACGGAGCTAGCACTTGCGGATAGCCATCTCCGCCCCGATAGCGATGAGCAGGAATTTCGTCCGGGGATCGAGAACGCTGGGACCACGAGGCGGACTGACAAACCTTCTTAGATAATTACTTAAGTTGATGAACCGCTGTCAACTCAATATTATACCCATTTCTAATGTGTTGTGTTGTTTATATGTTTGTGTTTTCTGCTATGAAAACAGTTGCTTGTTTACGTTGTCTTAATGAATAAAGTTAATTTCTGTAGGATCTGTGGTTTTTATGAAAGCTATTTCACTTGTGAGATGTCAATTTGAGATGTATGCCTAGTGGGTGAATGCGTGCGAGATTCTTTGTGCAACTGTGTAATGATTACGTCACATTTAATGCCTTCAGAAGTTCGAAACGCATTGTTCTGGATATATTGTAGAGCTTCTTGCTGTTCGTGAGGAAACTGATTAGAAACCAGACAGTAATCTAGTGTAGGTCATGTGATTGTTTTGTACATATTGACGATATAGCTTCTATTGGCCCCATTTTGAATTTAAATACGTAAAAAGGTTTGTGTGTGTGTGTGTGTGTGTTTGTACTTTAGCTTGAGTATGTTGATGTACTCAGAATGAATTTGTTTAGCCTCGAGTGTAAGATCCATCTGTCATTACCTTCATCATCACTATCGCTGCCATCGCCACTACCTTCTCCTCCTCCTCCTCCTCCTTCTCCTCATCGTCATTGCCTTGGCCCTAACCCTTATGTTTCATCGTTTTATATATCACGGCACTGGCGTGCAGATAGACGTGGAAAGCACCAGGGCTGCATGTTTTCGTGCTTCGTCCTTAGACATAAAGAGAAAACGCACCCATTCGTAACCAACCCCAGTTGGTATAGTATGCATCATATCACAAATTGACCAAGACCCCCTGTAAGTGCTCTTTTGAGGGCGTATAACAACCTCTCTTGCTCTTCGGAAAACACAGTTGTGTTACTTTCTTCCTCCCACATTTCATGTTGATACCTTCACCTAACGCATCACAGCCTTTCCTGAAATATTATTCTTTCACATCCATTTCCGGGAGCTACATTCAATATTTCTTTTTGACTCACAATGGTTGCAAGCGACGAATTACTGTTGTTGTTTATAAAGTTTACTTTTTTGCCTCCTGTGCATGTTGATGTATGAATGCTTGTTTACAAAAAGTGTCTGTCTGTTAAAGTGTCACTATTTTCTGTTTGTCTTCTAGAAATTAGTGTCTCTGTTTATCCAAACTATAAATTATTTTTGAAAATTTTTGTCGACGGGCGTTTCCGTTGCTATAGGGAATGTGGCTAACATATCTCACTGCTTCTCGATAGGAAGCCATATTAAATTATGATTATGGTAATGTTTACACAAATATAAATTATGAAAAGAAAATGTCCAAGGACAATATTTTTCTACCCTAAGGTGATGTGGAAGATGCTCAAACATTCTAAAATCTTTCGTAGCAAAAATGAGACAAATAAAGACGTAAATAGACTTCCATTCCATCAGCTTACCCCTTTGCAAATATAATTCTTCAGTGAAGCAGTGTTACCCGTTCATTCACTGCAAACACTACTACAACAACAACTACTACTACTACTACGATGACGACGACTGCTACTGCTGCTGCTGCTACTACTACTACTACTACCACTACTACTACTGCTACTACTACTGCTACTACTACAACTACTACTACTACTACTACTACTACTACTACTACTACTACTGTTGCTGCTGCTGTTGGCTTTACTGCTTCTGCTGGCACTGCTGCTGATGCTGATGCTGGTGCTGCTGCCGCCACAGCTGTTGCTAGTGATGCTGCTGTTAATATTCCTTCGTCTTCTTGAGATTCAATCATGCGACATTCTAATCACATGTCTATAGCATCGGAACTGCAATATCTTAATGCAGAGGAGTACCAGATCGACCCTAAGATACCCCGATCTTCGAGCTTGTTTGCTACGGGCCACATATTTGATATGCAGAGGTTTCTGTTTCCACCTACCAGCCAATTATTCATGCACTATTTCCCTTGCCATTAGTTTCATGTTCTTTGCACCAATATTTGCCGCGCATCCCTCCTCAGACTGTTCAGCCTAGGTATCATTCGGTAACAAATCTTTTGCTCTTCTCCAACATAGAATGATCATTTTTAGAATTCATACAGAATATCAAATAGCACTTTTTTGCATGTCACCGATGCTACCTCAGTACCAAAAGTTCACCAATTGCATCAAGAATAATTCTTAGTCTTTCACAATCTCTTCATCTCTCTGGTTAGGTCCTGATATTTCTCAGTTTTCTCAATTTCCTTGACATCCACTTTGTAGTCATATTGTATTGTAAAGTCAGTGATCTTTGTTTTCATTTGCCATCTACAATCCTGGGGTCGATTTATTCGACTAAAGCCCTTTAAGTCGGTGCTCCAGCATGGCCGCAATCAAATGGTGTACTTGCTTCAATAGTATTCGTTTATATTTTTACTTATTACAGTCATTTGATTGCGGCCATACTGGAACACCGCCTTAAAGGGCTTTAGCCGAATAAATCGACCCTAGGACTTATTCTTTGTAAACCTAGTACTTATTCTATCGGTCTCGTTTGCTGAGCCTCTAAGTTACGGGAATATAAACATACCAACATCGGTTGTCAAGCGATATTGGGCGGGGGGGGGATATAAACACAAAACACACACACATACACACACACACGTATATATATACGACGGGCTTCTTTCAGTTTCCACCCACTCACAAGACGGCTCGAGGCTATAGTAGGGGACATTTGCCCAGGCTGACATGCAGTAGAACTGAACCCAGAATCATGTGGTTGTGAAGCAAGCTTCTTACTACACAGCCACGTTTCATTTTTGATGGGGGAATCTCATACAATCTTGTCATTATTAGTCTCTCTCTCTCTATTATTATTATTATTATTATTATTATTATTATTATTGAGTGAGAGAGTAGTGCACGCCATCAAAGTGACACTGGGGTAAAATATACGAAGCCCAGTATACCCATCATGACTACCCGTCTGATAAGGGTACACTAAGCAGATGCATCACAGCCATATGTACGCGACATGGTGATCTCATATCAAGATAAACAGCGCATGACCTTGTAGGTGGGGCCCAGTTAGAATTTTCTTCTGGTCGAGTAACCCATCCCGTTCAAAAGGTCCCTGAATAAGGGTTGTTTAAGGATGTTGAACGAAACACCCATGTTTCCAGAGGTGAATTATTCAAACCCCAAAGAATTATTATTATTATTGTTGTTGCTGTTGTTGTTATTGACTTTATTGATTGGCAGAGTGGTTAGAGTGTCAGACAAATTGTCTTGCATGACGTCCTTCGTTTCTTTACTATCTGTTTTCAAATCCCACCGAGCTCAACTTTGCCTTTTGACTTTTCAGAGTCAATAAAATAACGAACCAGTCGATTATTTCGTTGGATTAAATTGACTCATTCCTTCCCACAAAATTTCAAGATTTTTGGTTTTGTGAGAAGCAAATATGATAACGGTAGACTGACCGAATCCTTAGAACGTTAGACAAAATTCACTGTGGTATTTGTCCGAGCAGTTTTAGTTCCGAAGTTGGTTAAATAAATTAGCAGAGCACTACTGTAGTTGATTTCAATGGTTAACCCCACTCATTGCCAAATTTATGCCCTTGTATCTATATTACAACTAATTTTCGTATTATCACATTCTTGAAAGCGGTGAGCTGGAAGAATTGTCAGAGTGACAGACAAAATGCTTTGCGGTATTTATTCCACTTCTTCACGTCCTGAATTCAAACCTCTCCTAGGTCGACTTTGGCTTTCATCCTTTTGTGGTTATTAAAATAGGATACCAGTCTAGAGGGTCGATAAATAGGGCAGCACACTAGAGTCTATTGTACCGATTGACCCCTTCACTAGAAAACTGCTGTTCTTGCACCTAAATTAGAAACCTCTATTCTTGCAGTCTAGGTAAGTTTCTACTAACTCAAAGTCTAATACCTATTTAGACCCTAAAAGGTGATTAATATTAAATTTTAACCGGAGAAAAATCTTATGAAAGTAATGGTTGGGTCTATGGGATGAGTGTCGTAATTTGAAGTAAAAGTGGCCGTGACAATGGTGGTAATTGAGCTTCATCTCAAAAGTCTGAGGGATATTTGACTGCTACTTCTATTAAATGAAGCGACTACGTAAAGGCTTCTTCATTGTTTTGTGTAGTTGTTGCCGTTGTTGATGATGATGATTGTGATGAAATAGTCACAGCTGGTGGTGGTTGCGGTGGTGCTGGTGGTGTTTGGTTAGTGATGGGTATGTTGCGGTTGATAACGACATTGACGTTGATGGTCAGTGTGAGATGCAATTACGATGATAAGGCAGATATAAAATAAATCGATAAATGATTGAATTTGACACAATTGATTGTGACGCTGACAGAAGTGAAGATACAGAAGATGATGATTGCACTAACAACGACAATGGTGATGATAATGATGACGATAATTATAAGGGGTTGATAATAACAAAGATGATGATGGTGGTGGTGGTGGTAGTGGTGGTGGTGGTGGTGGTGATGATTATAAGGGGTTGATAATAACAAAGATGATGATAATGATGATGATGATGATGATGATGACAACGACGGCGACAATGATGGCGACGGCAAGGACGACAACGACAATGGTGATGATGATGGTGATGATGATGTTATAAAGAATAGAAATAGATGGTGATGATGATGGTGATGATGGTGTTATAAAGAATAGAAAAATGGTATGGTGAAGGAAGCGCTGACAGATTTCTTTAGAGAAATCTGAAAAGGATCCGCCAAAAACAGCTACCAAGAATTAGATTTACAACAACAAAGACTAACACCACAAATACAACGATTACAAAACTTATAACAATAAGCACTGCACTACCACAACATCAGTTTCTGCTGCTGCCGCTACTACTAGTTCTACTACTACTACTACTACTACTACTACTACTACTACTACTACTATTGTAACCACCACAAACACCACTAGAACTTCCACAACTCCAACAATAACTGCTACTATGACAAATAGTAGTAGTAGCAACAATTACAAGTTCTCGATCTACAGCAATACCTATAACTACCGCAATTATAGTAACCGCTACAAAACTACATCAAATATTTCTACTATTATTATTACTTCTAAAATTACAGTGACTACAACAATTATTATTAAAGCATAATTATAATTTACCTACTCTAATCTTGAATATCTCGTAACTGAAACTCTCAGATGATTCGCTCCTAATCTATAACAGTGAGCCGAGCAAAAACTGTATTCGAAAGACTGGCTGAAAAAGAAAGAAAAAATGAACGGAATTCCAAAGGCAGCCCTTACTCTTAAGAAACAGAAGGAGACTGGATCCCAAAAGCTACTTCTACACTTAAGGACCAAACAAATTCTATGGCGACACTGGTCTTACACTTAAGTATCAGAATCAAATCAATTCTAATTACAAAAAGCTGCACTGCAGATTCGTTTTAAAGCACAAATGCGAACTACATGAAGTGTTGCTACTACATAACACAATGCTGATTTTATACACATAGCCATTCTACACTGCATTCAAAAGAAAGTCATAGAGCTGTTAGCGAAGGACTGGCTCAGCAACCCACTTCAACATCTAGCACAAAAACGTACTGTCTCGTCTCTCAGACTTTCATACCACAGTGGTCCTTGCTCTTAAGAATGCCATATCTAGCTAAGCCAAACTGCCGACCTTGTTGTCTTTTCTGCTAACTTCACCTCTATTCTGTTACTCCCCCAGACTCCTGCACGCACCAATATGCTAAATCATTTCTCCCTCAGCATCAATCTGCACCAACTTCAGGGATTTCCTTTCCATACATATTTTCTTTGCAGTCGTCAACGTAGCAACACTCAAGATGAACATCAACTGTATCAGGGAAGGCCTACCAAAAACATTCATCACAGTTCCTTCGCTTTTGGAAGCCGTTAAAAATGGCTATAGCTATAACAGCAACCAGCGACTGAACTACCATAGAACGCTACAAAATATCAAAATTTACTACGAATTGCACCATGCGATCTTTAACAGAAGGAAGGATACATTAGACAATGTATCCTTATATAAAATGATTTGAAAAAAAAAACTGGTATGTTCACGACGGAAACCTCTTTGACCATAGACCAGCAAGAATAATAATAACAGCAAATTCTTTACGTTTGGTTATATTTAGACTAGCTTTAAGTTAAAATAAAAACCACAACTATCAGGTCATCCCATAAGTACTGTCCAAATTTTGAATAAAGAAAACAAGTGATCAAATGTTATATTTAATTGAAATTTAATCATCAATGTACTTTTTTCCCAACCAAGCTCTTCGATCTTCTGTGATGTGATCGTTGTAATGTGGGTGCGCGCATTGTCCTGCTGAAACATCACTCCTTCCCGATTCAATGAATCGGGTCTTTTTTTCTTCAAAGCTTGGTTCAAACGCTCTAATTGCTGACAGTAGACTTGAGTATTGATTGTTGCATTCGGTGGTAACAATTCAAAGTGAATTACTCCTTTGCAATCCCACCAGATAGAGAGAAGAACCTTTTTCCCATAAAGTTCCCTTCTCGGTTGTGGTTGAGCCTTTTCCTTTTTACCAAGCCACTCTTTACGACGTTTAAAATTTCGATAGAAGATCCATTTTTCGTCACCAGTCACAAGTCTATCCAAAAAAGGTGAAATGAGTTCACGAGAATGGAAAGAAGAGCAGATGTCAACTCGGGATTTGCGGTTGCTTTCGGACAATTCACGAGGCACTCATTTTCCAAGTTTAGGAATCTTTCCAAGTTGTTGAAGATGATGATGAACAGTTGTATGATTTGAACTAAGCTTCAATGCTAATTCTTCAACTGATAATGCAGGATTTTCTTCAAGTAATGCCTCAAGGAGCTTATCATCAAACTCAACAGGACGTCCTGTTCGATCTTCATCTTCAAGGTTGAAACCTCCACTTCTGAATTTTGCAAACTGTCTTCTGCAATTTCTTTAATTCAAGCTTTCTTTCTCATAAACTGAGTGTATGTTTCGAGTCGCTTCGGCTGCAGAGTTTCCTTTTTTGTACTCATAAAACATTATGTGTTTCAAATGCTCTTTGGATACTTCCATGTTAGAAAGGATTTTAATCAAAGAATTTTTAATACTGTTATTCTGTAAGATAATATTTAATTACTTTAAATGTACACAACTGCATAAAAGTAATTTTAAATTCCATTAGACTTTCTAAAATATTATTAAATTTCATTGAATTTTAAAAAAGGTAAAATCGGACAGAATTTATGGGATGAACTAATGTAACAATTACGGTAAAAATATCAACAATGACAACAGCAGAAGAAACAAGAAAGTAAACATCAACAATAACAATATTAGCAGGGTTCCAGCAAAAGTTATTAAGACAACAACACTAAAAAATCCAACAAAAACAGGCAGTATAGGTGCAGCAGAACCACGAAGAACAGCTGCAGCCATGACGATAAATAACAACTGCAACAACAAAGTCAACAACCACGATGACTAGAACAGCAGTATTAACAAAAACTGCAACAAATCCATTAAACTGACACTAAATTTTAATTAACTCGAGACAATGGGCATTATAGCAACAGCGCCAGCAACGACACATCGAGAGTAATAATGAGGGGCGATAATTGAGGAGATATGAACAGTAAAAATTACACAAACGGGGAGTGTCTTCACAGAATAAATTTTGAAATAAATAGATATGAAGAAAAAAAAAACAGTATATAAATGTACGACAACGACGACAATAACAGCAACAACAATGATGATGATGATGATGATGATGATGATGATGATAACAACAACAACAATAGTAATAATAATAATAATAATAATAATAATAATAATAATAATAATAAAGATAATAAAATGGAAACCATAAATAACCTTGAAGATTGGAAACAAGACTACGGTTATTTAGTGATAAATCACAAGGAGGGGTGTGGCTTATCAGAATTGGTTGAGCAACAAGCAAAAGGTTTTGCGCTATTTAGTTATATATTTTTCTGTTCTCTTTACAAATTCTTCCGAGGTCTAGATCGCCGTTCAGTCTTTCAAGGGAGAAAAACTGAAAGAAGCCCGTCGTATGTGTGTGTGTTTGTGTGTGTGTGTGTGTGTGTGTGTGTGTGTGTGTGGTGTGTGTGTGTGTGAGTGTGTGTATGTGTCAGTGTGTGTGTTTGTGTTGGTGTGCGTGTGTCCACTAACGTTTGACAACCGGTACTGGTTTCTGTCTCCGTAACTTAGCGATTCGGTAAAAAGACAACGATAGAATAAGTACCAAGCTTATACAATTAGGCACTGGGGTCGATTTTTCGACTAAACTTTTCAAGGAGGTCCCCCAGTATGGCCGCAGTCTAACGACTGAAACAAATAAACGGTAAAGGATAAATACATTCATCTAATAGCTTCTGCCGTTTGTTCAAATTTCAAAAACGCAATCAATCTTTAACATAAAGTAACTGAGCCACCGTGTATTGAGTACTTTTCTCTCATTCGTCACAGCAATCAACGTATACACCCATACACACACAGACGAAGACGCGTAAACGCACAAAGACACATAAACGTATTCGTATGAATACATACGTTTTTCTGTGTGTGTGTGTGTTGTGTGTGTGTGTGTGTATCTATGACGTTATATATATATTTTAGTTCTTAAAATTTTTCACGTAATGAAGTCTGTTTCTTACAGAAAAAAGAACACATTAGTCCCATAACTTGATACTTACAGACAACAAATGCAAAAAATTACAAATATATATATATATATTTTAATTCGCATATCTTTATTGCTCTGTTTACAAACTGAACTGCATGTTAGATAGTCTATAAACATCTACTTTGCGATATTGTTACGAAACCATTTATCAATATTATCAAGTGTATCAATTGTTATAGGTACACATGTAAATTTTTCATGTGTAGAAAAGTTCAGAGCAGTGGTGTGTGAATATTCTCTTGCTCACTGATATTGAAAGAAATGTTTATATCAGCAGAGCAGCTGATTTCAATTACTGTCCATAATTCTTTTCTGTCACAAATAATTATATAAAGGCTTGTCATATTTGCACTTGACGGAGGATTTGGTAGGAATATTCACCAATATTCTTCGTGTTGGAATTTATGAGATTACACTGAAAGCTATATATAATTTTGTTTTCATATTCGTGTCAGTGTATTATTTCGCACATATGGCATTATA
>NC_043004.1:92201933-92281933 GCF_006345805.1 Octopus sinensis
AACATTATGTATTAACATCTTTCATTACAATCTTGAATCCAACAAAATGCGAATTCTTTTCTATGTTTATATTTATGCATGTCCATGTATATTTAAATGTAGGTATGTGTTCATATGTGTGTATATATATATATATACATATATATATATATACATACATATATATATATATATATATATATATATATATATATATATATATATATATACATATATATATATATATATATATATATATATATACATATATATATATATATATATATATATATATATATATACATATATATATATATATATATATATATATAATATATATATATATATATACATATATATATATTATATATATATATATATATATATATATAATATATATATATATATATATATATAATAGTTATCGCCATACTAATATGGCATTCTTATAAAAATAAGAATAAAGCTGTCCGCTTATTAGCTCCATGAGGCCATCGCCTTAAGTTAGCTATTTGATACACAAACTGTATCCATATAACCTTCGAACAAAGGAGGTCAGTCGCTCCACACTACTTGACCGGCAGCTACAGACGCGTTTCGGGGTATTGCCCCTTTTCAATGCAGCGTAGCCAGACCAGTAGGTATCGCTTCTGACAATCTCTGTTCGAAGGTTTTATTTACCTAGTTTCGGTGGAATACATCCACTTGTTTTCAATAATAGAAATATTAAAATTACTAAGTCTCTCTAAAAGAGAACAACGGCAGCGTTCCCGGAAAATAATAGTTATCGCCATACTAATATGGCATTCTTATAAAAATAAGAATAAAGCTGTCCGCTTATTAGCTCCATGAGGCCATCGCCTTAAGTTAGCTATTTGATACACAAACTGTATCAGAAGCGACACCTACTGGTCTGGCTACGCTGCATTGAAAAGGTGCAATACCCCGAAACGCGTCTGTAGCTGCCGGTCAAGTAGTGTGGAGCGACTGACCTCCCTTGTTCGAAGGTTATATGGATACAGTTTGTGTATCAAATAGCTAACTTAAGGCGATGGCCTCATGGAGCTAATAAGTGGACAGCTTTATTCTTATTTTTATAAGAATGCCATATTAGTATGGCGATAACTATTATTTTCCGGGAAAATTTTGTTAACCAGCATAATTTGTTTAAACTGCACATGTTGGTAGAGTAGCTCTTCCTGTATACAAAGGAGTTGTTCAGCATGTTCTCACAAGCGATGCTTCTTTTTGCTATCGTTGAACCCAGATCTCAAATCCTCTTTGAAAATTATTATACATGAACTTTCTCTGTCATCATATGTTTGTCTCCAAAGACTTTCCCTTACTGGACCGAACAGGTGAGTGTAAGAGGGCTCCAAATCAACGATCACTGACCGATCCAATTTGTCGATTGTTCGATTTGTTGCCAAATATATTTGCAGTTGCATACAGTCATAGTGAATGCGGACCGTTGTAAAATTCTTGCTTGATATCTAAGTCGTCTTGCCTTCTCTAAACTTTTACTGTGTCTCAGTATACCGCTAGATGTTCAGTGTGCAGCCGGTTTCCAGAAAAACAAGGAGAATGGTACGCTATCATTCCAAAGAACAGTTATCATCCCGATCTGTGCTAATTGCTTTTGAACGCCTTAGGCCTTGGAAAAGAGCTGTGACGTCATTCTATTTACTGTGCATTCATTCCTGTATTATAAAGATACATCCACGTTAATTCCTTGCTACCAGATCGAAAAAACACGTGTCTTAATCGGCTTCAAATACTGCCTGAAGAGGAGAGAGAGCGCGGACTTCCAGTTGTATCAAATTGGCTATTAGCGTGAGGCTTTTATGTATAGTAATACTCTTAATATAAATATATTTAAAGTGAATAATTAATAAATTTTCCCTTATGAGGGTTTTCGCGCTAACTACTTGATAAATTCTTATAAAGATTTTATCCTATTTTTAAATTGTAAATTTAACCGGAATATATTCAGTGCTGAATTTTATTCTGAATAAACACGTGTACCGAGATGCATTGCGAAAAACTCGCCTCTTACATAGATATATAAGTGTGAACAATTCTGTGTACTTTGCTGGATACATTTGGTATTCGTCTGGCATGCTGATGTTTTTGTTCATTTTTATGTGTCATGATTATGCTTGCACTGACGATTAAAAGTGCATTTTGTGAACTAATTATGAAATGATATGATCTACAGCTGAATCTGTTTTTAAAAGGCTCGCTTCGAGAGTTGCATTCCCTCGCGTTCGGTACAATATGTTTATTATGTTAGTTTTGACTTTAAGAGTCCCTCCTAGTGTGAGGCATTCATGTATAGTAATGCCCTTAATATATATAAATATAGTTAAAGGAAATGATTAATTTTTTCCCTTATGAGATTTTCCACGCTAACTACTTGATACATTCTTATAAAGATTTTATCCAATTTTTAAATTTTATATATATAATTTGCCCCTCGGTGTATAAAACACTTCATTTGCACGATTTAACATAAGCACAGTTTGGGTTATGGTCGAACGCGATTATGTATGCATACATACAGGCATAATAACATAAAGACGTACCTGTATGCACTCCATAACTACAGCCGCATACGCGATTTCATGTACACATACACTCAAGCACGTATATACATTCGAACATCCCGCAGATGTGTGTGGCAGTTAATTAAAACTAGTGTCACAGTTTTTAAGGATGACGATGATGAGGAGATGGAGGAGGAGGGGAGGAGGAGGGGAGGAGAAGGAGGGGAGGAGAAGGAGGGGAGGGGAGGAGAAGGAGGAGGAGAAGAAGGAGTAGAAGAAGACGAAGACGAAGAAGAAGAAGAAATAGAAGAAGAAATAGAAGAAGAAGAGAAGAAGAAGGAGAAGAAGAAGAAGAAGAAGAAGAAGAAGAACAGTGGTGATAATGATAAAAATGCCATGTTTCACATGTATTGAAATATATTTAGGAAAATATTATTCTATTGCATGGGTAGAATATTCTTTCTTTATCAATTATAATAATAATAATAATAATAATGATAATAATGATAATAATAATAATAATAATTATAATTATAATTATAATAATAATAATAATAACAACAACAACAACAATTATAGCCATAATAATAAATGGAAGGAGGGGGATGATGATGCTGATGAGGAGGAATATGATGATGATAACAAGAAAAAGAAAAAGAAGAAAGAAACAAACAAAGAAACAGAAAAATCAAAGAAAGAAATCCTTTCCATAATAGGAATAAAAATAACGTCTATTACTTGCCACATGGGGAGCAGATGAAGGAAACATTACAAGGATATCTTAGAATAATGTTCAACAACGTAGACAATAAGTTTGAAATTACGCGTTCCAGGAAGGGAAGAATACTAGCTAATATCCAACAAGGAACCTCTTCAGGATATGGTTTTGAGTAAAATGCTCTCTTCCAGATGAGGCCTAGTGATATATGTTGAGAGTAGGCCTGTTCCTGCGAGCCATTTTCTCAGCTTTCATCTAACTTTCAGAAAATTTATAAGAATAGGGTCTAAAGCAGAGGATTGATAACACGTCTTTAACCAGCACAGTTTTCAAACTATCTACAATATATCCACGTTAAGTAAGATATTCAGATTATTTATAAAAATAGGGTCTAAAGCAGAGGATTGATAACACGTTTTTAACCAGCACAGTTTTCAAACTATATACAATATATCCACGTTAAGTAAGATATTCAGATTGTTATTTTTAAATAATACAGTTTCTATCACTAATAACAAATTTTTACGGCACCCCTTTTCGACTCTAGTAATCTACCATTCATTATATATTTCTATATCAGTAGACGCTAGATTTGTCCAAGCATGCAATTGATAGTGGATACTTGCTACTGATAGCACTCGAAAGAGCAGCAATCCGGATTTAGCAATTCTACTGCCGCTGCTAGACACTTTTCATCAACTACTGGTATATGTCTGTGCTTTTCAGCATTATACAGCTACATGAGATACTTTCTTGAGCCATATACAGCAGTTTTATGGCTTTCTGTTGTATATCTAATTGTAGTAAGGCATACACAATGATATATATACATACCAGTTGAACACTGGGGTCGATGTAATCGACTCATACCCGCCTCCTCTAAGCTGCTTTTGTGGCAAAAATTAGAAATTATTATTATTATAATTATACTAATAATAATAGTAATAATAATAATAATAATAATAATAATAATAATAATAATAATAATTATTATTATTGTTATTATTATTATTAGTAGTAGTAGTAGTAGTAAACGCCTATATGCATATATGTGTGTGCGTGTGTATCCTTGGTAATATGGTGTATATGTTTGTGAAATCCCATTGTGATCCTACCTACAAAACATTTGTTTTACATTCCAACAGCTGCTGATGACAGCTCAACCATTTTCAATGAGCCATACCGCATTCATACAAATTACGCCGTCTAACGACTCATCGGAACCGTTCTTCATTTCCATTTCATTATTTCTGTTTCTCAACACAATCTGTCACTTCTGGTCTGCGGTATTCTAACGTTTCGCTATGAAGTAATAAGTTACGAGATGCTAACATAGAATGATGGTTAAGAATGTTATTATGCCTTTTCATTTTTACCACTTTTACCTTTTTGTGCCTACGTCGGAGTTCATGATGATATATATACACGCACGCACACACTCGCTCGCACGCACAGACAAACATATTATACGTATATGCATATGTATGTGTACGTTTGTGTATGTCTATGTGCGTATATATATATATATACATATATATATACATATATATATATATATATATACATATATATATATATGCATATGGATGTATGTATATGTGTGTATGTATATGTTTGTATATACATATGTATATGTATATCCATACGTATATGCATATATATATATATATATAGATATTTCTACTTGCGGATTGATAATTACGTTTGATGGTCTCAGTTCTTTTATCTGTTGTCGCTAAAGCGAAGGGTAACTGTTAGCTAAATAGGTAAGGTGTCTCCCAGACTTATAGTGTTGCCACTAATGAATGCAATCTAAATAATATATGTCAATACATAGTACATGCAACGCCACATATAGACCGTGCAATGAACTAGACTGGTGGCCACAAGTGTTTCAAGTTCTAATTCGTAATTCATCCAAATCGAAAAAGGTGACGGATCATCCAGCTGTCGCCGGAAGGAAAATTGTTGTATATATATATATATGGCGGTGCCCCAGCATGGTCACAGCTCGTGAGCTGAAACTAGATAAAGATAAAGATAAAGATATATAAACAATTCCTGGATTTTTACACCTACGGATTACTGTTACCATTCCTCCGGAGTACGCCACTGTAATCGTGATTGGAAATCAAAAACATTTGTCCGTGACTCTTCCACTTTTTCCTCATCCTCTTTTACCTTTCTTCTTCTACTTCCACTTTTCCACTTGTGTCGCCACCACTTGTACCGTTGGCGATTTTTTCCCTCTGTCTTCCCTTCTCTGGATATTTCCTTCTATGTCTCCGACGAAGAGCTCCGCTCGAAACGTTAAACCCTCCTTCTTTCCTTCTTTCCTGAGCGTCCAATAATACTATATTTGTTCTACGTCCTCGCGTTGTGATTTTTCGTGCTTTCATGTTTAGATTAACTTTATATATATGTATATATATATTTCAAATTTACAGAAAGCAAAAGACGAAGATAGGTATAGGAACAACAAGTAGGTGTATAACTTTAACGCCCAGAAAGAATGGGAAAATCTTATACGTTTCGAGCCAAAACTCTTCGTCAGAAAGGATTAGGCGGCGGGGAAGCGTGGTTGTGTCGCCAGGAAGTTCGTTTTGCAGCCAGGCGTTTTGATGGTGCTGCACGGTATCTTCCCTTCTTCCGAATAATTCACGTAACCAGAACGTTATGACAAACTGAACTGCAACCCATCGGTTGTATGCGAGTATGCCCCTATGTTTGTGCGAGTTTACTTCAAAATGCCTGAGATGGTCAAACAAGATTGCTACATTCAACAGAACTTCCACTAGTTACATACTTTCATCTGAATTACGTTTCTTTACGCTAAGGTCAACGTGACTCGACCCTTGTGATAAAACTACTGGAGTCGATTAAAGCTGACTGAATCCTTTGAACATATTGCACTAATATGGCCGCCCGGCAGCTATTGAAACCAAAGTAACGAAGCTATTTAAATTATAAAATCTTCTTTCTGTCTCTCCTGCTTTCTCTGTATATATGTATATCTGTATTATTATGTATGTGTATAATGCATATTGTATATGCGCGCGCGTATGTGTGTGCATATACGTATATGTGTGTATATGTATGTATGCATACTAAGAACAAAATAATATTTGCATATATATAATATATATATATATATATATATATATATATATATACACGTATGTATGTATATGTGCAATAGGAATGTTGCAAAATATTTGTGTAGTACATGTGACCTTGTCCTATATAATCCGTCTCATCCAGACAATGCTTACTCTCCTCTTCTTTAACTTACACAGGAGTAAACACTCGCACCTACAGGGATGCTTGCATATGTGCACAGAGATGTTCAGACATACGTGTAGCTGTAAACAGGCACACGGACACAAAATATAACTAGAGATGGTCTTATTAATATGCAGACGTCATAGGCACACACGAGCATATTCAATGTTGTAGACATATAATCACTCTTACACATAGAAAAATTCCCCCCTACACATACAAATACACACATACACACTCATATATATATATATACATACGCATTCATGAAACACACATAATCACAACAACATGCGGAATATGATATATTTACTCACATTCATACATTCGTACAGGCATATGCAGACGCAAAGCCACGCTAACACATACTAACACATACACACACATACACACTCACACACACACACATATACATACATACTCGCATACACATGCACAAGCATCCATGTTTTAATCAATAAGATGATACATCTTATAAATCATTTGATGGTACCTGATTCACTGGAGGTTGCCTGGAAACGGAATGATTCACTCAGTCAACTCTTTCATTGAATGAATGAATAAATAAATGTGATCAGAAAAATAAATATGTTTGCCATTAATTGATGAAATATGGCGACACCTTGCGGCTGTTAACGCTGGTATGGAGAAGAACGACAACTCAACTAGTGTCATATTGGATCGCCACTATATCCCGACCCTGTCGTCCTACTGGCAGGGATTGCATTGTTTCAGAGGCTACGTTTGGGCTGTTGTGGTTTTTATCCAGTGCCATGTTGTAGAGTTGTTCTATTATTTAATGTTGTTGTTGGCATCCTTTTTGTCTCGGGAGACAATGGAGTTGCGCATAAAGTAGTCTAGTCCGGCTTTTACATTTCATGTCCTGATACATTTCCTGCTGTGGCTGTGTAGTCCTATCCTGGACAAACACTCCTTCTGGCAGGTACCGCAAATGTAGCGAAGACTGTTCCTGGCTGGTTGTAATGCCATAGTTTCTTGTTGACGTCTTTTCTTGTCTTTCCATTTCTCCTCTCTCTCTCTGTCACTCCTTTGTCACTCCTTTGTATTCCCTCTCTTACGGTACGTCGCCATTTAATGTTGTACAGGTGTGGTTTTCATTCACTACTGTAGTATAGGAGGGGGTGCAGAAAAGTTCCTGGCTTTAAGGGTCTCACGAAAGGACTGTTTGGGGGTCCTACCTTCCGAGTTTATTTTTTTTACGGGGCTTAGCAAAACTGAAAGACCGTTGCAATAAATGTGTGAATATGAGAGGGGAATATGTTGAATAAAATCCTCCTGTATTTTCTTTGGCCTGGACAAAATGCTTAACACGTCGGACAAAATGCTTAGCGGCATTTCTTACAGCTTTACATTCTGAGTTCAAATCATGCCGAGGTCGACTTCGCCTTTCATCCTTTCGCGGTTCAATAAAGTAAGGACCTAGTACTGGAGTCGATGTAATCAACTAGCTTCCCTCTCCCAAAATTCCAGGCCTGGTTGGAGGCCCAACATTCTGAATTCTTTTACAGGGCTTAGAAAAACTGAAGGACTGTTGCAATAAGTGTAGTTGTAGTGTGCATTGAGGGTTATCGAACTGTGAAGCTGTGATGTTCATTGCGGTGTTGTACAGTTATGTTTATTCAGTTGTTATGTTAATTCAGTCGTGTATTGCACAGACGTGATGTTATTCCATTATACAGTTATAATGTTTATTCGTTACTGTGGTGTGCAGTTGTGATATTCATTCATTGCTCTAGTGTGTTGTGCTATGCTGTTATTATTGTTTCGATTTACAACTAGATCATCATTCTTTAAAAAAAACATATATTCGACAAATGTGAACAGATAGCTTGTAGAGGTACAGTCTCATTGCCTCATAACCACATGGAGAGAGTACTTCAAGCTATAAATTATATATATATATATATATATATATATATATATATAATATATATATATATATATGGCAGACCTACAACCAACGTAGCCGTAAAGAGAAGCTTTGTAAAGGTGCAGTATACGTAAATGTAAATACGTGCCTGAGAGAGGTAAAGAGCATCCGAATGAAAAAATGTAACCCTTATAGAGGTGCTTGCATTTTAATAAATATGAAATGGTGTAAATAACTCCCATGTTGAAGTCCGGCTCACGTAATTGTAAATAGATACCACTGAAGTGTATACCTATTAACTATAAGTAGGTACCATATAATGATACAACCACGAAGTATCTTTTCTTTGATGCAGCTAATATGATGATATAGCGGTTTCAATCGAGAAATTTCTGATCAAATGAGTTCTAACCATGGCCACCCAGTCGTTTGTATACTTAGAACTACATTCTACATCATGATTTTCCTTTTCCTAAGTGATTTTGAGAAGACTTGATTGCTATTTCTAGTAGGCTGAGCTATCATGTAGAGGCTCCTGCATTGGGTCTTGAGTGAACAGCTGTCAAAGAAAGATGTTGTCTACTTGCCTTTGGTAGGTATCTTAGTAAAACACAGTTTACATTAATGGCATCACGAAAAGCAGAGTTCAACTACATGTAAATAAGTGTCGTAGAGAGAGACTGTTGCAAATAAGTACACATCAATTCAGTAAATTAGCAAGTATGCTGTATATATATTATCTACAGAGTGACTCTTTACATACAGTGGTAGTCTAGTGCCTTATTCAGGCACAAGTTTGTCCCTTATCCATTCAACTGGAGATATATGTCGACTTCTTTTAATAGGTTGGATTGGGAAACAGCCCTCTGAGACCGATGAGTTTGATGTGACCGGTGTTTGCTGTAGATGCAACATGACGGCTGCTGTAAAAAAATATGGGAAGAGGGGTTTTGCAGAGGGTTGACATCCAGGGAAAGAAGAACTGGATTATGCTGTTAGTGAGAGGACTTAGGTTAGGTTGGTTTTGGGCAGATACAGGTGAATGGTGCATTGAAAGAAAAGACAAGTTAATGATGGGTGACTGAATGGAGGTAGCTCGAAACCAGTCATCTTCGAGGAGCAGTGGTCATTCTAAAAGTTACAAACAAGGCTCAGATGGAGACATGACGTCTTTGGGACAAAGGTTGGAGTGTGTTGGTGACTCAATAGTTGCCTGTGATATGGAATAGGATTATAGTTATAATCATATTACGTTTATAGTATTAAGCTTAAAGGATTAGCTTTATAGCGCGTCTCACCTACTTATCTTCTATATGCGGTGAATTGGAGATAATTAAACAGACATAAAGATCGGTATTGTATTATTTCCTGGATAACAACGATCTGTGGGGGCGGCTGCTTAACTTCTAAACTTACCAACGAATCATTCATCAATTTCATGGTTCTCTCCCAGATTACAACGGAGTTATCTTATTCATCCCTGTGGTATCTACTTAAAAAAACTGGTTGTACTCAACCATGTATGTGTGTATGTGTGTGTGAGAGTGTGCGCGCTCGCGTGTAAATTATGTAACAACTCGTATTAATATATTCCATACACCTATGATTGTCTATTCATGTCCCCCTCTCTCTGTATAAATATATATATATATATTCTGTTGTGACTGGGGAGATTCATTCTTTTTTGGTACCTTATAATTCAACAGACTCACCGGTAAAATTTCCACTTCTTACTTTTTATTATTTTTATTTTTCTAAAATTTTATAAAATATTTTTCAATATGGAAAAGGTTGCAAGACGCAACGAAAATTTTAGAAAAATGAAAAAAAAAAACAAAGTAGAAAAGAAATAATTGGAAATTTTACCCGCGTGTGTGTTAAATTATGAGGCACCAAAAGAGAATCACTCTACCCAGACACAACAGAATATGCTTCAACACACGAACTCATATAAAGAATCTTGCAAACCAAATCCAAAAATGAAATATATACATATATACAAAGTATTATTTTTGCTGGTGAGCAGATCACATAGAAATTCTTGGTTGACCCAGCAAATAATATCATATAATTGCATAATCTTCTGTTCCCCACAGGACCTTTTTCCTTTTATTTCAATGTGTCCATACAATGTCTAATTGTACATAAAAGTCTGTTCACAGAAGCTACATATAGCGTTTCAATGTTTCCACCTGCATATTAAAAGCAATATATAATGTTCATTGTTAACTATTGAGGAGAAACTAAATCTGTTTATTTTCTCTTAAAATCCACCAAAATACAATCCTATACAATTGTTATATTTGTACGAAGTACGTAACAGCATGATTACACAGCTCAATAACCAGCACCAACAAAAAGGACTGCACTCAGACACGCTCAGCCACATGTATAGATCTGTGTGTGTGTGTATGTGTATGTGTGTGTGCATGTATGTGTGTGTGTGTGTGTGTGGGTGTATGTATGACTATGTATGGCACATATACATACATTGATATAAATGTGAGTGTGTGCATGTATGTGTGTGTGTGTGGTGTGTGTGTGTGTGTGTGTGCCTGCATACAAGCACATTGAGCAGCCATACGGGTATCAGGAAATTATACTTATTGTGCATATATATTAATTCATGAGGGAAGTCCATGTTTACACGTAGTTTGCTTAACAGCTATTTTTATGTACATGTCTTTATTAAAACTGACAGAATGGTCCATATGTGTCGTGAAACGTTTGCTGTACAGATATACGCAAATGTAAGCACGCATTCATCTATTGTTAAAGGTATAAATACACTTGTACATGTCCAACGAGGTTATTATTGTTCGCGGATGAATATTAAATAAGAATAATGCAGACAGACAGACTCACATACACACACATACACACAACACTCACACACGCACACACAAATATGTATTTGTAGTAAGTGATTCCGTTAGATGCGGAAAGAACCATAACGAAAGTACCCAATGAATCAATGAATTGTTGAGAATTCTTCGTAGATAGTCTCTATCGAACTGTCGAGGAATGCAGCAAATATATATATATAATATATATATATATATATATATATATATATATATATATCTATTTTGTGTTTATCTACGTGAATGTGGTGGTGGAAGCACTCCGTCGGTTACGACGACGAGGGTTCCGGTTGATCCGAATCAACGGAACAGCCTGCTCGTGAAATTAATGTGTAAGTGGCTGAGCACTCCACAGACACGTGTACCCTTAACGTAGTTCTCGGGGATATTCAGCGTGACACAGAGAGTGACAAGGCCGGCCCCTTGAAATACAGGTACAACAGAAACAGGAAGTAAAAGTGAGAGAAAGTTGTGGTGAAAGAGTACAGCAGGGATCACCAGCATCCCCTGCCGGAGCCTCGTGGAGCTTTAGGTGTTTTCGCTCAATAAACACTCACAACGCCCGGTCTGGGAATCGAAACCGCGATCCTATGACCGCGAGTCCGCTGCCCTAACCACTGGGCCATTGCGCCTCCACCTACGTGAATGTATGTTTGTACAAAAGCTATCCTTTGTTAGGCTCTTTTGAGCGTCTGTAGAATGCGTCGCGACATTTGTCCCGGCTTGCTCTACTTGAAGTTCAAATCTCGCTGACACCCGCCTTGCTTTTGATCAATTCGGAGTCAATGCAAAACACTACAATCTTAGTGTTGATGTACCCTGTTTCCAATTTTCATGCTGAAAAATGCCTTCAACGCGGTGTCTCGGAATGGCTACATTCTCTACTTATAAGGCACTCTTAAAAATTCTCTCTCTCTCTTATATGCATAGTCACACATATAAATGAGTTCACATTCCCTCTCGCAACTGTTTTCCATTCATTATTTACATCCATCAATTTCCTTCCATATGTTCAAGTCTGCAACTAATGAGGTTTTAGTGCAGCTGTTCTCACTGTCTGACGTCTCTAAGTATTATCGATACATACATCGAAACATCACAATAATCATTGCTAGCATTGTCAGCATCAGCACCGTCAGCGTCATCACCATCATCATCCTACTGGTCGTCGTATTCAACATCGTCATCATTATCAACACCGCTATCCTCAATATCATTTTCCACAATGGTTTCTCTTGCACACGTAATATAAAAATGGGTAGTCTTATTTCAAATTTCGCCTTTACCTTTTTTATGATACCCAACAGCTCCCTCTTAATTCCTCCCACATTTTTTGCTCACCTTGAAGATAAGAGAAATTTATTTTGTTATATACATGTTGTGTAGCCATTTATATCATCATTTATTTTTTACTTGATACTTTTGTAGTCCTACAGCAGATATCTTATTATTTTCTACTTACACTTGCGATGAAATCCCTCTCATATGTTCATGATAAACATACATTTTTATATATCGACGTTTTGGATGTACGCTCTAAATTATGTCATTATTTTCCTTGTTTCCCTATTTAGTTGATAAATTTTATGGTTGTAACTTATTACAGTAAAAGCTTGTATGCTGATACCTATTACCATATTTTTTGCATTTAGCAGTGTTTCATATACCAAGCGGATACGGCAATTATATTCCTTCGTAGTAAGCATTTATATTTGCATCATGTCTATTATATTATGCTAGGCAAAGCTAACAATCTAGAGATAAAGAAAAAGATACGCAGAGCAGCATCCCCCACCGGATTTTTTTCCTAATAAGTATTGAGTTTTCCGTTTTTAGAACTCACCCAATTGTTTGGATAGTTTAAATTACTTTTCTTTCACTAGTGGCACGTTTGATGTACATGCTTGTTATTATTATCTTTTTCATGACCAGTATTTCTTCAATTCCCAATTTGAAAATATTATCCAGTTCCTTCTCGTAAACAATCCATGACATATGAGGATCATTTTTTTCTTTTATAGTGTTTAGTTACTATATTCTTGATGAGTTACTGATCATAATTTCCCGCCAAGCCTTGTGGCATCACATGTCATGAAGGTGTTATATTTTTCTCTTGAAGAGCATCTATATGCGCGATAAGATGAGAAGCTTAATTGCCCGTTGCTGGAAATTCATCTTTTATCTATTACTTATTTTAATCATTGCTCTGCAGCAATGCTGGAGCACCGCCATGAAGGGTTTTATTCGAACAAGTCAAATTCAGCACTTGATTTTTATGTCTGGTATTTATCATGTCGGTGTATTTTGCCGACTCGGTATTTTTTCGGAGACGCAACGCAAACGAAACAACACCGACAAACATACACACACACACACACACACACACACACACACACACACACACACACACACACACACACACACACATACACACACACATATATATATATATATATATATGGCGTTTAAATGGCGGTGCCCCAGCATGGCCACAGCTCGTGAGCTGAAACTGGATAAAATAAAATAAAATATATATATACGACCGATTTCCGCACAGTTTTCGTCTACTAATTTCACAAGGCATTGGTCTGCTTGGGGCTCTAGTAGAAGACAAATACCCAAGGTATCGAGCAGTGAGACTGAACCCGAGACTACTTTATTGTAAACCGAGCTTCTTAATTACTCAGCCATACCTGCCTGAGTTTTTGTTTTATTTTTGTTTTTTGTTTTTTAATATAAGGTTATTCATTCTCTTCATGAGTTATTCTGGCTTCGTTTTTATCTCTTTCAGTAAATCGTTGAATATCGTGAAATATTCTAATGTAAACCTTGACACTTGTTGACTACTTCCTCATGTTCTTTGCTATCTGAGCAATCCATTGAATACTTATTTCTCCTCCCATGTTTCTTCTGACATTGTGCTTATCGACTCTAATGATTTCACCCGAAGTCATTCACTGTCCATAGTCTCCTTCCGTCAAGATCTTCGCTCGCTGTCAGATTCGTTTATTTCATTTTACACGATCCTTAAAAATGACTAGTTCTGCAACACACACAAATACTGATATAACCTCCTACCTAATTTTCCCCAACCAAAGAAAAATACAAATACATAAAGTGTACAAGTAGAGAACAGGTGAATCGACGGTCACTTCGAAAGTGATTGTCGATTATTAGAATTATTAATGTATGATTCTATATTTGTAGTGAGTTTTTCTTTCGGTTAATGTTTACAGTTTTTTTCACTATGTGTGTGTGTGTGTGTGTGTGTGTATGTGTGAGTGTGTGTGTGTGTTCTAGATATTTCGAGACACGTGCCACAAATCTTGTGGAGGTGAAAGTTTGTCTTGATCTAATATAATTTTCAAGTATACATGATAAAATCTCTACGCCCACGTACATGTCAACATTTTTTTGTGATCTATAGATGCAGCCTGTGGAAGCCATTACTAAAACTGTAAAGTGAATTTATGATTTATAGTTGAAAATGTCCGAAAAATAGAAGCAAAAAAAATAACAATATTCAAAGGCGATATTATATATATATATATATATATTATATATATATATATGGTATTTACGTTGACAAAATATACATTAAAAAATATTTTGTATATGATATCAGTCGATGAGATAACTTTTCAAAGAAGATTTTAAAGTGACAAAACCCAAAACAATTACTTTATTAATAGCATAATAAACTTTGGATGAAAAGAGAAAAAGTTGTTGTTGAATATGGCTCAATAAAATAAATCAGATATCGGTATTATGCTTCTCCAAATTCGATATATATTTTGTTTAGTATAGGGGAAAGCAGTTAATGATGGATTTCACTGCTATTTCATGCAGGTTGAATATGAAAATGAATGTTATGCGTAGAACATGAATAAGATTACGTCGTTGATTCATCCCAGAACACTAACGAAAACAGTCACATAATAGGACCATAAGGCCGCGAGCTGGCAGAATCGTGAGCAACCCGGGCAAAATGCTTAGCCCGTCTTTACGTTCTGAATTCAAATTCTGCCGAGTTCGACTTTGCATTTCATACTTTCAGGGCCAATAAATAAGTACCAATCGAGCACTTGGGCTGATGTAATCGATTAGCCCCCCTTCTCCAAAATTACTATCCTTGAGTCAAAATTTGAAACCAATATTAGAACACTATCCCTTTCACCCAGTCAAGATGCATCTGCAGTAACTAAAAATGAAATTGGTTTCAAATTTTACCAGAAGAGCATTTTTGGGGGGTGGGGGTTGATAGTCGATTACATAGACCTCTGTGTTTCCCTGCTACTTAATTTATCGACCCCGAAATGATAAAAGACAAAGTCGTCCTCAGAGAAATTTGAACTCAGAACGTAGCGGTAGACGAAATACCTATTTCTTTACTACCCACAAGGGGCTAAACACAGAGAGGACAAACAAGGACAGACAAACGGATTACATCGACCCCATTGCGTAACTGGTACTTAATCTATCGACCCTGAAAGGATGAAAGGCAAAGTCGACCTCGGCGTAATTTGAACTCAGAACGTAGCGGCAGACGAAATACCGCTAAGCATTTCGCCCGGCGAAATACCACTAAGAGTTATGCCAGCTCGTTGCCTGAAAAATAAAAAATACTACAATATGAATGTATGAATACAATGATAATACTACAATATCACATGCACATTATCCCTCCCATTCAGTTCAATCATATTAACAACACCCCAGAACACTACGACAGCACTTTCTCTTTCCCTCAGTTCAAACACAGCTACAGACACTAGAATACTATTACAACTCTAACCCTTTCACTCAGACCAGACATATCTACAGCACACAAAAACACTACCTGGTGCGTTTAAATATCTGCAGAAGGCCAACCAATGTAAGGGGGAGGTGCTAAGTCCTTTACATCGGCTCCAGTGTTCCACTGGTTCTTATGTTATCAACTTCCAAAGGATGAACGGCAAAGTTAACTTTGCAGAAATTGAACTCAGAACTTAAACTCGCAATAAATGCTGCCATGTATTTTGTCCGACGCGGTAAGGATCCTGCCAGATTGCCACCTTATAAACCCTATATAATCATTATATTTCTATCACTCCCATTCAACCAAGAGGAATATATTTTTTTTAAAAACCCGGCCATAAGAGGAGCATTCACCGCATTAGATAACAATATTATACTGAAATGGTGTTGCCTGATGAAAGGCTATTCGGTTGCGATCACTGCTGCTGCTGCTACTACTACTACTACTACTACTACTACTACTACTACTACTACTTTGACTTGAGGAGTATTTAGTCAAATTCCCCTGTCTTAAACATAAGTACGTTAACGAAATTTGTTTAGGATGTGCAAACTCAATATTTCACTTAAAAATGTTTATATTGACTTGTAAGCCTGTAATAAACATGGTAGTATATGATGGTTGGAAAACGAAATAGTGTCCCCTTGCTAGGTGTTCAAAGTGTTTTCTTTGATCGCCTCTCCTCCCACAAATTTTAGGGGGTGAACTTAAAACCCCTGCAACCCTTGGTCCTGAGCCTATCTTTAAACAAATAAACAAAGGCATGCTAAATAATACTTTCATACATGGACGAAAAAGATATGGCTGCACAGCCTTTGATCAAAGTTGTGCTTGATCAGGGCTGACTTCGGATGACAAAAACAACAACAACGACGACGACTGCAACAACAACAACAACAACAACAACAACAACTGCAACAATAAGAACAACAGGATTAATAGTGCTTAACTTCACCAGTACTCACCACTCTGAATTCAAAACTAACTTTGGCATTAATCCTTCTGAGGTTAACACATTGACATGCTGATATCAGGATACGATGTCTCTGATTGCAATCCAAACTGGTTCTGGATTATTCTATCCTAATTAGAGATCCTATCTCTGTTTTTAATGTATTCACAAAAAAAAACAGGTTGATTTCTGTAAAAAAAAACAAAAACAAACAAATAAACAACGATCATATGACCAAAAAAAAAACAGGTTGATTTCTGTAAAAAGAAAAACAAACAAACAAATAAACAACGATCATATGACAGAGACGTTGTGTAATTTTGTTTTTAATATTCATCCTCTTCAAGCTAGTGAGCTGCTAGAATTTTAGCGCATCAGACAAAATACTTAGTGACCACTTCTTCTGACTCTTTATGTGCTAAACTCAAATCCCAGATTGCCTTTTATCCTTTTCAGGCCTTTTGTCTCTTTCAGAGAGAGAATAAAAAACCCCATCCTCTTAGCGATGCCAAGAAGGATAATCTAAAATAATATAGTCCAAAATGAACTTTGTAAAGTAAAATGTAGGTTGGTAGATTCGATAGTGCCTCGCATTATTTTTTCCAGCTCTATACGTTCTGATATCAAACCACGCCGAGGTTGTTTCGT
Source organism: Octopus sinensis (assembly GCF_006345805.1). Lineage (NCBI taxonomy): Eukaryota > Metazoa > Mollusca > Cephalopoda > Octopoda > Octopodidae > Octopus > Octopus sinensis. Next base: position 92,219,615 of record NC_043004.1, read on the forward strand.
TGACCACCTTCATGGGGATCGATAATATAATCTACCAGTTAAATAGTAGGGTCCTAAATTTTCAGCTTCCTGCCTATCTTAAAAACAATTGTTATCTTTATTAGAGTGGCGAGCAAACAGAATCGTTCCCATTCCGGACAAAATGCTTTGCGGCATTTCTTCTGTCTTTATCTTCAGAGTTCCCATATCACCGAGGTCGATTTTAGCTCCCATCCTTTCGAGATTTTATCTCCCATCCCCTCTGCCACAAAATTACAGACCTTTTGCCTATAGTAGCAAGAATTATTTTTATTATTATTATTGTTGTTGTTGTTGTTGGTGTTATTTACTTTTAATCTGCATGTTTGTTACAATCACTTGCCGAGACACACCCAGCGCCCTAAGGCGAGTGAAGGATAATACGTGTTACAGTACGACCGAAAGCTTTGGGAGGGGAAGTGGCAGGGGCTGTAGCGAAATATCTTCATTTAATACAACACAGACATTTAAATTGATAGGTGTTTTCTAAGGATGTGGGCAGTATTTTCCCCCACAATCTTTTGGATTTCTCTGAGACATGGTTCTCCTGGGATATCATCTAGATGTTTCTGACATCCATTTCTTATCATACCTTGGGCAACCTCAATAACAGGAGCAGTTATCGTTTTAAGGTGCCACATCTTTTGTATTTCAATTTCCAGGTCCTTATATTTATTTAATTTGGCAAATTCCTTTACAGATATATTTTTTATCAGTGGGACAACTTACATCTGTTAGTCAACAAGTATCTTCTTCCTTGTCTTTAATGACTATGTCTGGTCGATTAGCCTGGAACGTTTGTCGGTGTTGACTGGAAAATCCCAGAGGATAGTGACATTTTTACCTTCAACGACTGACGCAGTAGGCAGGATCACTGATTTTGTAGTGTTTGCATATTTTCCAATGTAAATACTGTCCTACCCTATCGTGGCAATTTTTGCTTCGTTTGGTGTCAGCACAGGACATCCCAAAACGAGGTAGCCTATTGTTTCATCAAACTTATTGCAGTATCTGAATTTAGGGTCAAGAACCGTTTTGAATAACGTTAGCCTGGTAGTTTTGTTGTGAGCAAGCTTTGATCTTGTGCCGCCAATATGAAACCTTCAGTCTTTGCTTTCAGCCTTGTGCTTCTCTGCTTTCAGCTTGTGATAGGCTTTTGCATGGTCTACATCAGCATTTCGAGTTCGAAGTATATACTCTCCATGCAGAGACTTCTGAGTCCATCGTTCTTCAATTTGTTTCTGCTCGTTCTATTTTTGCAGTCTGTTTGATCGGTTTTGATTGTTTGGTGTCAGTGGTTTCAGCTTCTTCATTTAATTCAATTAATTTCAGGTTCTTCATCTAATTCAGGGTTATTATTATTATTATTATTATTATTATTATATTATTATTATTATTATTATTATTATTATTATTATGATAGAGGTTGCACAGTATACAATATCATGAGGTTATTGATTGAAGATGTTGTATCTACCGGGGGTTTGTACTGTTTGTCAATTCATAGCAACGACCTCAGACAGACAGAATTCTACGCAATATGCGTGCAGTTCTAACAAATGCCGACTTTTGCTATACATTTAGATTGTAGGGTATTTCTAAGATTTTCAGCTGCTGCTGTTGTTAGTGTTTTTGTTGTTTAGTCTCTGATGAGCCCTAATTAAGCAGCCCTGTAGTCTAAGGTTCTCTCTAGTTTCGACCATTAGCCTTTTCTTCAGAGACAGTATGTAGGACTACATTATCTAATATGTCCTTTTTAAAAGACTGTAATGTGCGAGTTGATGATTTGATTGTTATTTCTAGCAGCTTGAGGTAATGCATGGACGCTTCTTTGCTGAGTTGGCGTCTTGTTGTTAATCCATATGGTGCCTTTTAGTATGCAAGTCGATTATCCAGCCTACACCTCCACACTTGACATGCCTGCAATCCGCTCGTTATATCTCTTCAAGTATCAGCTATAAAACCTCTTTGAAAACAGATTTTCTCCTGCTAGAGGCTATTATGATCAGTACGGTATACCAACCTTATGTATTTACTCAATGTTTCTGCTGCTTGCAGTAACCAGCTACTCCTCTTTCTCTCTCCGCGTTATCTTGAACAAACGGCCAACACATTACTCCGCGACATTGTATCATCAACAATACAGCTTCTCTGCCGCCTACATCAATAAATCACACTTCTTTCTCTCTCAATTTTGCATTCGTTAACTTGAACGAAAGAAGGCACAGTACGCTCGTCAATTTTACCCTTTTTGTTCTTTCTTTCACATTACACAAATAAACACATTTCTTTTGTTTGTCTATAGGAACTATTTTAGTCTAAAGGAAGACGTTACTCTCGCTAAACATTTATTTATTGCATGTTTCAATCATTAGGTTGAGGATGTGCTGCAGCACCAACTTGAAGAATTTTAGTCGAACGAATCAACCCTAGGACTTGTATTTGTTAAGCCTGTGTTGTGTGGACGCCCCCAGACTATGAAGTAGGCTAGCCCAATACGTAGATATAGAGGGAGAAGCCTAGACGTCAGAGAAGAGCAGAGTAGCAGAGAACAGTAGGAGTTGAGTAGCGCCTGGTACTTATTCTATCGGTCTCTTTTGCCGCAAAAACACCAACTCTGGTTGCCAATCGGTGGTGGGGGACAAGCACATGTACACCCACCCACACATACATACACACACACATATACACGGTGAGCTTTCAGTTTTCGTCGACCAATTCCACTCACACTCGGAGCGAGCTATTGTACAAAACACTTACCTAAGCTACCACGCACTGGAACCGAACCCAAGATCATGTGATTTGGAAGCAAACTTACCACTCAGCAACGCTTGCGCCTTATATATCCTATTTGTATCAAATAGCCATTATGGTGTCACAAAATAGAGAGTAACTACTGAGGAATATTATTGGTACTGAGACAAGAAGAAAACTGATACGTGGCCACTTTAACTTCTACAAACTTATTTGACTGCTCTTTCCTGGGTGGGGATAAACAAACGCATTCATGTCCTCTCTATGATTTGAGAGACAAGATGCTGAGGCTGGTATTCATGTCAGCTTTTGTAATATTTCTCTAATGAAACCCGAACAATAAAATAGTGCATTAAAAAAATCAAGGCTTAACAGACGAGCCAGGGCATGGTGCATGGCATTTATTAGAATTCATGTGGCTTAGAACATCATTTTCAGGTCTTCCAAGAATGGAGGGAGGGAGAAAAGACGGGTTCTTTGTCAGAGTTTCCGATCATAGTGGAAAGAAGAGATGAAGTGATATTCAGACTCGGATACAGAAACTCAAGGAGTTCAGCCGGTAGTGTTAAACAGAGCCAAGAATTTAAGTCTAACGTCCAAGAACAAATGCAGTCAACCTGACTGGATTCCAGAGTTATCGGTTTCTCAATCTCATTCCCTCGTTGTAGCCAAGCGAACCTCTTAACCGTATGGTAATGCCTTGTGGTTTACGCTAGTATAACGGATGATGATGATGATGATGATAATGACCATAAAGAGGAGGAGGATAATGATGATGGTGCTGTGGTGATGGCAGTGTTGATAATGATCGTGATAATGAGGAGGGGGACATTGTTATTTAATATACGCTAAGTATCATAATTAATAAAAAATAACAAGAAAAATTTGGATGTGGAACAAAAAACCGTACATGAATAGTATTTAGCAAAACCAAAGATAATTGTAATGATTTCTTGCATAACCACAATATTATTATTATTATCATTATTATTATTATTATTATTATTTGGAATCCTGCCAAATCTTCTGGGAAGTTCACATATATATTCTATTTGATAGAGTAGTAGCTTGATTTTCACCAGTAGTCTATTATTGCAATGTTCTTCAATCAACACTTTGTTTTCCGTTTTTTCTTTGATATCATTCAGGATATTCATTGGCTTTTCATTTCGATTCTAAAATCTCTTGCTATCGACGCGATAGTAGGGCTCCATTTAATGTCTCTTGCTTGTCTTTTGTCTGAGCTCGTACTTATTCCTATGTCAGTTTACGATGGTTTGCTGTCCATTGCTTCTTCGTGGTTGCAATAAAAAAGAGTAGGAGCACATGCGAAGGAGGTAGGCCTCCAGGTACTTGCTTCAAGCACTGAGGTCGATGCAAAGTTTCAGGCTTTCCTCGGAACTGCAACCTGTGATATCTTGAAAATAGCAGTTCTTCCAGGCTGCTATTGCTTTTTGCTGTTCCAGCTTCTCCGGGCAGAAATCGACCAATATGCCGTTTAAATACTTCTTCACATACGTTATCTTGCACCATACTACCCCCACAATAAGTTACAGTTTCCAAAAGCTCTGAAGTCTTTGGAGGTCATCAGAACCTGCATCTTTATGCAGACCTTATTTGAACACATATTGTTTCGTGACATCTCCGTGCTCACACCTGGCTTTACTTTGCTACAAATGTAAGAACTTGACCACGAGAGTGAACATCATTGCTAATCTCTCTGATCATGACCCTAGTATTCCGAATCCCCTTAAATCCTGCACATAGCCCTTCAATCTGCACTTTATCATTTCCTTCCCTTTCAGTCAGTTCTTTCAAATAGTTCCTCAATCATTCGCTGATTAACTACAAATTTTCTGAAGTTCAAGGAAGGAAAGGACTCCTCTTCAAATGACTTCATGGCCTTCTGCTTAAATACCTTTTGAAAACTTATCTGGACTGTACTGTCCCGAACAGTTTACCACTCTCCTTCATTCTGTATCACCACCCTATCGCCAGAAAACGATTGGATGGTAAATGTGATTGTGGTAAAGGAGTTCTGAAGACCAGGCATACACTACTATATACCCTATCCTATTAATGAAGTACAGTATGTTGCAACATATCGTCTAGGGTCTTTCATTGCATACTCTCTCTGTCATTCGTAAAACAAAAGTATGAAATGTTTCTCTTTGTACGTTCTTTGATGAATTTCTCAAACAAGGAGCCACAGTAATTTATGACATGACTGTCATGTCACACTTCTTATTCGTATTTTTGCTGAATTTTATACATATCTGAAATCAACCTTACGTTTTGTAATAACCATTTCTATTAAAGAAATTTTCTGGTGGGAGGAGTATAGTCAAGTATATCAATCCAAGTGTGTAATTGGTACTTGTTTCATCGACCCTCAAAAGGATGAAAGGCAAAGTCGACCTCGGCAGGATTCAAACTCAGAACGTAAAGATGGATGATAGTCGCTAATGATTTTATTCGGCGTACTAAAGATTCTACCAGCTCGCCGCCTTTCCTTGCGCTTTGTAATAAACCTTCCTACTATTTCAGGCACAGGACCTGAAATTTTGGAAGGGGCAAAGTCGATTACATCAGTACTCAACTTGTACTTATCATATCGACATCGAAAGGATGAAAGGCAAAGCCTACCTCGGCGGAATGCGCCTTGTAATAATAGCAAAGGCAACATCTTTAGTATATTTTATGAAAATGTAGAAGTCTGTTATTCTTTATACCACTTTTTTTTGTGTCACGTTTTCAGGTGTCAAATTGTTGCTGTCTGAGTTTCTAAATGTAGCAATTTGTTTCGTTAATATTTTTTTTTGCTTAATTTTGTTGCAATTTTATTCATTTTCTCTTTTATACATTCATTTCTGTGTATTTGAATTTTATTTTTTACTCTGGGGGCGTATCCAATATTAATTCTTTTCTTGTTATTACCTCTCACTAATTCTTCATTACGGGAATTCCTATTGAATAAAGTATGAAAACAAGAAAATTTTTCAGTAAAAAATAAAATATCGCATAAAAGACAAGTTCTTTGTTTACTACAATAATTGGGAAAGACGACCACACTTTCTGAAAACTCCTTCTGAAAATTAATAAAAAAAAAAAAAAAGAAAAACGAGAAATAGTTCATCCACGTTATACTTGATAAAAATTCCATTTTCTCGGGGGAAGGGTCTGGAAACACGTCCATTCATTCCAAAACAACGATAATAATAATGACAGTCAATAACAACAAAAACAACAACAACAACTGCGGCAGCAGCAATAATAATAACAACAACAACAACAATAAAAACAACAACAACAATGATAATAATAATAATAATAATGTAGATATAGATATAAAATATCCGCATTTATTTGGAAGAGATTATGTTTGGCATTTCATATACAAAAAAAAAATATATAAAAATGAAAGAAAGAAAAGATGGGGAAAAAAATCAACTTTAGAAAACACTACTCCTTCAGCTTCCTTGCAATAGTGATGATGGTGAGTGTGTTTATGACGGTTACAGCTATTAGCCTTGGTTAATATCAATAAATCGATTAGCGATGATGTATATGTACGGCTGTATGCGGATGTGTGTACATGCATAAGTCTATTTTTTCCTCCTGTAATGGTTACGAACCAAACTGAACGCAACCTGTATTCTGACATCTTTAATTGTGTTTGGGATAACAATATACGTATAGTAAATACGAGTACATAAAGAGTGTTTGTGTGTTTATATGTGTGCTTGGGTGTTGGTATACAGAATGAGTGAGAGGGAAATTAATCTGCGTTACGCGAGTGCTGCTTTCCTTGGAATCTGGTCGTAAAGAGGGATTCTGTATCGCAAAACGTATTTTTTAATAAAGTCTATGTAAACTGACTTCTACGTAACATGAAACAACCAACGGAAAACGTGTTTTGTGTCAAGCAATTCGACGTTAGCTGAAGATCTTCTGTACAATCAACATTACACACACGCTCAAATAGATATGTTTATGTGCGTCTGTGCATAAGGTTTTTCTTTGAAGAAAACAATAGTTGACGATGATAACACATTTATTTTATATATCTGAGCAGACGACTGTTCAAGTATTTGGCTGATATTCAAACTTAATTTGAAAAAACGCAAACTGAGAGAGAGAGAAAGAGAGAAAGAAAGAGAGAGAGACAGAGACAGACAGATAGACAAATAGACACTTTATATATATGTGTGTGTGTATATGTATATGTATATATATATATATATATATATATATACTTTATATATATAATTTTTATACACAACTTAATGTTTACGGATATATATATATATATATATATATGTGTGTGTGTGTGTGTGTGTGTGTGTGTCTTTACATGCATATATGCATTTTCTATTTTTGTACAACAGAGATTAAATCAGAAGGACTTGAATAAAATTAAATATTACAGAGCCTTACTGTGGTTAAAATAATAATGTAAACACAGACTGTTTCTATGCTACTGATGCGCGATAAAATATCGGTGGGTGTCTCTGATGAGCCGTTTCACAGTTTGAGATGATTCCTTAACAAACTTGGCGTGCTTGCAGTATTTAACCTACATGGCTTCCTACTCGAATCGTTAACACAGAGAAAGAGCTATATAACGCAGTCATAAATTAGGCTCTGCACACGGTGCTAGTTTACTTTATGCCTGGTTTATATAGCACCTGATCTATACAATTGATTAGAAACCGGGTCTGTTTTCTCTCAGAAGTGGTCAACGAACCCTAATTGGTCTATCGGGAGACAACCTTGGTCTATTTCTGTACATCAATATCATATTTTAAAAAATGTAACTATGTTCCTATATTCTTATTTCACACAAAGTGAGGTTTTGTATATTTAGATATGTTTTGGAGATACCTACATATACATATACATACATACATATTGTTATATACACACACACGTTGTCATATTATATATATATATATATATATTTACAGTGCTATTCTTAGTGACGCTTCCCATAGATATTTGTCCCGTTATTGTAATTCACAGGCTCAGTGTGACAGTGTATACCATAATGCTGAACTTTTTATTTTAGAGGTAGAGTCAACCTACCTAATTTTAATAATTATACTTGGTTTGTTTCTATAAATGAAGAGATATATGCGTGCAAGAACAGGCATAGACATACATTTACACATACACACATTTACACATCACAGACACACAACCAGACGCAGGAGTGGCTGTGTGGTAAGTAGCTTGCTAACCGACCACATGGTTCCGGGTTCAGTCCCCACTGCGTGGCACCTTGGGCAAGTGTCTTCTGCTATAGCCCTGGGCTGACCAATGCCTTGTGAGTGGATTTGGTAGACGGAAACTGAAAGAAGCCTGTCGTATATATGTGTATATATATATATATATAGTGTGTGTGTGTGTTTGTGTGTCTGTGTTTGTTCCCCTAGCATTGCTTGATAACCGATGCTGGTGTGTTTACGTCCCCGTCACTTAGCGGTTCAGCAAATGAGACCGATAGAATAAGTACTGGGCTTACAAAGAATAAGTCCCGGGGTCGATTTGCTCGACTAAAGGCGGTACTCCAGCATGGCCGCAGTCAAATGACCGAAACAAGTAAAAGAGAGTAACCATAAGCTGTTATATAAGTATTTTTAGACTCGTTATGAAGATAATTATGGATTGTATTTTCGGCTATTCTAGTTCATGTCTTTTAGTTTTCTCTGATGAATTACACAGCCAAAGGACACAGGATTGCTGAACACCTTGGATATATCAAATTATATAAAACATAGACAGCATGGCACCATCCCAAATTGAATCTAATATAAGCAATATGACTGGCATAATGTTTTGCCTGATTAGTCGAAAAGCGCTTGAAATCAAATTAGGCTTTTATCAATAAAACGATATTTAAATGTAAATCAGATACAGCATACTCGCGTAATCTGTAAATATGAACACACGAATGTACAAACACGCACACACACAAACACAAACACATACACACACACACACACACAGAGAAATACACACGCGCGCACATCCACACACATGTACGCGCATGCACTCAGACAGACAAATATTCAGTCACAACATATATAAAAGTATATACTCCTTAACACAGTGTATATTTTTATGTATGGGTCTACTTTGTGTGAGTGTGTGTGTATGTCTTTGTGTTTGTGTGTGTGTGTGTGTGTGTGTGTGTTACACAGGAACAGAAAGCACGCAGTACTGAAAAGAAGATGATAAAATTTGTTGAGAGAAGGAACTTCAATATTCCAAGGTTTAATTACCGACCGACCTTCTGGTAATAATTAAAAAAGTGACAAAGGTGTTTGGTATACAAGGATCGTATGATGAAAATACGTTTGAATGTTGTGAAGAACGCTGGTTTTCTCACATGAGATAGCATCTAAATTTTGTTCGTATATCAAGGGACATTGAAAACTTCACAAAGTAAAAACAACGTAAAACAGGAATGATTGATACCAAAGAATATAAAAATGGAATGAAAAATTATATATATATATATATATATATATATATATATATATATATATATATTCCATATATATGCATGTATGTCATTATTCAGCTTTATTTCAAGATTTTTTCCCAATAGAGAAAGAGTCGGTTATTAACCTAAGTCCAAGGCTCCTCTATGGGAATATCAATGTATGTATGTATGCATGTATGTATGCATGTATGTATGTATGTATGTATGTATGTATGTATGCATATATGTATGTATGTGTGTATGTATGTATGTGTTTATGTATGTATGTGTACATATGTATGTATGTATGCTTGTGTGTGTGTATGTGTGTGTTGCGTGCGTGCGCGTGTGTTTGTCTCCCACTCTGGTTCACGTACCGGCTCGGCAAAAGAGTTCACAGATATATATATATGTATATGTATGTATATGTATATGTATATATATATATATGTATATGTATATGTATATGTGTGTGTGTGTAGGAGTGTTATGCATCTATATATGCATGTTGACAGTGGCGTTAAAAGTAATGATAATACAAGATAAATAATTCGTTCTATTTAAGTGTCTCTAATCACCTTGACCGACCAGTCCGCCAGGCGTCCATTTGACACCGCTGGTCACAGCACGCTGTCCACTCCTCTCTGGATCGCGCGTTTCTCATCCACGTGATCCCAATCGTCCTCCTGAAATCGTAACTCCACCGTCGTGGAGGTCTTCCGGGTGGTCTTTTCCGCTCCCGCGGGTACCACACGACAACTGCGTGCGTCCACCGATTATCGGTGAGCCGGGCGACGTGTCCAGCCCATCTATACTTGCTGCGTGCATACTCTGCGATGACATCTCTCACGCCGGACTTCTTTCTGATGTCTCTAATAGCCGAGAAAAAATATTAAAATCATTAAATCTTTCTTGAGAAACATAATTTCGAAGTAAAACATTCGAAGAGTATATGCAGTAATCTAAAATTACTGAACATTCATCTAAACTACTGTTCATTTGATATCAATATTTTTATCGTTGAATCCTGGAATACAATTTGAACGCAAAGTACAATATACATAATACATAATCAGCAGTAGAGTTGTGGGTGAATTCATTGACTTTTGTAATAACCTCCAGTCAACTGTTGGTTGAAAAGATCTGTAATAATCACCTATATGAAATTCCTAGCTGAATTCCTTTAATCCTCTCTTATAGTAATCTCTTGTAATAAACTTCTCCAACAAAATCATATAATATACTACGGCAACTGATGCTTGAGTCAATGAAAGGAGGAAGAATGAGGGAACTTCTATGAGAAAATATCAGCTTAATACAACATACAACACCGTACTATGTAAAATACAATAGTGTAGGCGGGGCTGCTGAAAAGTTCCGGGCTTCAAGGGTGTCGTGAAAAGCCTGGCTAACGATCCAACCTTGTGAGTTCTTTTACGGGGCTCAGAAAAAACTGAAGGACCGCTGCGAGTGAATCTGAGAGAGGAATATGTTGAATACAATCAAAATTAAAATTCGCTTGAACTTTCTTTTACCAGGAACTTTTCAGCACCCCTCGTGATCCAAGAAATACACTATTACTGAGAAAATTATTTTATTTAGTCAACTGATCATATCTAAATATGTTTCTAAATAGTTTCGTATAAATATCTGTTTCTTTATTACCCACAAGGGGCTAAACATAGAAGGGACCAACAAGGACAGACAAACGGGTTAAGTCGATTACATCAACCCCAGTGCGTAACTGGTATTTAATTTATCAAGGCGGTGAGCTGGCAGAAACGTTAGCACGCCGGGCAAAATGCTTAGCGGTATTTCGCCTGCCGTTACGTTCTGAGCTCAAATTCCGCCGAGGTCGACTTTGCCTTTCATCCTTTCGGGGTCGATAAATTAAGTACCAGTTACGCACTGGGGTCGATGTAATCGACTTAATACCTATGTCTGTCCTTGTTTGTCCCCTCTATGTTTAGCCCCTTGTGGGTAATAAAGAAATAGGCATTTAATTTATCAACCCCGAAAGGATGAAAGGCAAAGTCAACCTCGGCAGAATTTGAACTCAGAACGTAACGGCAGACGAAATACGGCGACGCATTTCGTCCGGCGTGCTAACGTTTCTTCCAGTCCGCCGCCTTATAGTTTCGCATAAATATCCTCACGCCGATACTCCAGCGCTTGAAACATCGGTAATGTGAAACTTGCATTTATGACACAAAAATATTTAGCTTTTCATATAAAATATACACATTCTACTTTATGTATGTCATACCATTTCCTTTTGTTGACAGAGATATTCCCCCAACACACACATACATTTATGTATGTATGTATGTATATTGCACAAAACCATACCAACATACATACATACACACACACATACTCACACACGCATATGAATATATGACTGTAGTTGCTTGTAAAGACATGTATATGTGAATCTATGTATTTGTATACGTGCATGCAAGTATACGTTTGTTTTTCGCTTGCATGCTGTAACACAAGAGAGTATGTTGGTATCTTAAGTGGAAGAATTGCAGGGAATTTATGCTGAACTGCGAACGCACATATTTATCGTTGATAAATACCAGCATAATACACACACATACACACTTACCCCTATGTTCTATCTCACACATACACACATATACACACATATATATATATACAATGCTGGGATGTATATAAGATATGTGTATATGTATTTATGGTAAAAGTTCGGGAGAGAGGGAGGGAAAATAAGAATACATACAGAAACTGGTTTGCAACATAAAAGATAAAAAACAACAACACTTTAACATTCGGTCTTAAGACGTCGTTGTGTGGAAAGGTGTGGGAGAAAATCGAGAGAATAAGGATATATATATATATAATATATATATATATATATATATATATATTATATATATATATAAGCAGAAAAGGAGATATAGAGAGAGTTGGGGAAATGGGGTCAGGGGATAAAAAGAGATAAGGAAAAGAAGGAGGCAGGAGACGAAGTAAAAGCGAAAATTATAGTTTCAAAGCTAGAACAAAAGAAAAGAAGAAAACTTATGTGTGTGAATGTGTGTGTGTGTGTATGTGTGTGTTGTGTGTGTGTGTGTGTGTGTGTGTAAAAAATAATAATATTAACTTCTATCGGAAGTCAAACTCAAAAGGGGATATATATATTGATAGAGCCATACAGTAAATATATTGATTGGTGTCTGGATTATATATATATATATACGTGTATGTGTTTGAATATATATATGTGTATATATATATATATAATATATATATATATATGTATATATATATATATATATGTATATATATATATATATGTATATATATATATATATTATATATGTATATATATATATATATGTATATATATAAGTACGTATGTATGTATGTATGTATGCATGTATGTATGTAAGGTGTGGTGGAGAAACATGAGACTGTATATCAGCAAATACATTGATGTATAACGAACCATCTATGGCGTAAGGAATATACAGATGTGTGTAATATCCACATAAAAGCAACATAAACGACAGCAGCAGAAGCCAAAAACTTAGCGGATTTGCAAAATAAAGTGTTAGATAAAATGTGCGAGGTATTTAATCTAAAGTTCTGATTTCAAATCCCGCTGAGGTAAAAAAAAAAATGTCTGCTTTTTAATGTTCCTGTTGATAAAACATTGTAGCAGTCAAGAATTCTGGACTATTTAATATTCTAACGAAACGCCTCATATACAGTGTTGTGTCTGGGGAGAGTAGTCATTCTCTTTTAGTGCCTTATAATTTAACACACTCACTGATAAAATTTCCACTCTTATACTTATCTACTTTTCTGAAATTTTCGTTGCGTCTTGATGAGTTAACAACTATTGAAAATTTTAGAAAAATAGGTAAGTATATGAGTGGAAATTTTACCGGTGAGTATGTTAAATTATAAGGCATTAAAAGAGAATGACTCTCCCCAGACACAAAAGAATATGCTTCAACACACGAATTCACATAAATAATCTTGCAAACCAAATCCCAAAACGAAACTCTCATATATATATATATATATTATTGGAAACCTATATAAATTAGCTGAAGAGTACCTCAGCATCTTAAATCTGCTGTAATATTTACAGCTTTTAATAGAATGTTGTAGTATGAAACAATTGTACTAAATTACCGGAATCATTCTTGTTGCTTATTTTTGATTATAATCACCCCGCAAATTTTTATGGGTAACACCATACAAAATTCTGGTGCATCTAAATTAAGTACCATATTCATTTGAATCTAAATTGTTGCTGATCTTATATATATATATATGAGTCTGTGTGCGTGTGTACATCAGCGCTATCAGTAACGATTGTTGCAATAACAGTATCAAGAAGAAGGCAACATCAGTAACAGAATCAGTGTCATAAACAAATTGCCTCTGCAAGATTCCTGGAAAACACTAGAAGTAACAACCATTTTACTCTTAAATAACCCCTCCTTTATCTAAAAGTAGAAGGTACATATACAATCGGGATAGTATATGCCATGACCGAAATTAAAAGATGAGCAACTCAAAATTTTAACATCTTTTATTAGTGTTGATTTAAGGAAAAATAAAAACAATATCTTACCAACATTATCAACAACACTAACTGAAACGTCATAAGCAACACTATCGTCAGAAATAGTATCAAACAAGAAACACAGCTACAACTTGGGAAGTCAGGCAATATTCCTTCTTCAATATATTGCACGGAGTTATTAAACTCCCGCAGAAACACATTTAACACACATTGTTATTAATTACAACATTCGTCACAACCATCATGATAAACATTACTAGCAACAACGATAAGTAACAAAAACAACGACAATAATACTATAATAATGTCTTAGTAATATTGTCTTGATATTGCGATACAGCGCACAGTAATACGAACTAGATGGATAAAGCATATTTTTATGTATTTATTTAGAAAAATCCAATGTCTATTGTACAGTTTCGCAGAAAGCTTTAAGTAATGGTTTCATAGATTCCACCTCAGTTGATTCATTAGTATATATATATATACACACACACACACACACATACACACACACACACACACACATGTATGTATGTATGTATGTGTGACGTATATCAATTGCTTTTGTCGTTTCCTATAGACGGCGTTTAAGCATCTGTTTCTGAAAAGTTCCGTTCCAAGACATAGGTCTGAGCATGAGCACAACAAAACATTAATTCTGTGTATTCATTCAATGGGGTTTTTTTTTTCTTTTTGATTTATTATTTCAAGATCAATAAACATTCTAGAGTGTAGAAGCTACAGAGAGTATTTGGACATATAAAATGATGCTTCATTTAAATGTCGCTATTAAGAAAGTATAAAGTATATTGTTATTTAAAAAAATAAAGGAAAAGTAAAACCGAAATGCGTGGCCAGTGTCCTTTCCATTATATTTCTCAATCTTCTAAACGTACTAACATCTCGACAGAGTCCGTTTCAAACTGTTTAGTATAAATTGTTTGATATATGCTCGAAATAGTTTTAGTTAACGTTTGTTGTACAGTAGCTGCATAACTAATTTTCCCAGCATCTTACCGTTAACTCGGCATAAGTTTAGTATTTCTGAATTCAAATATTCTCTAGACTGTGATGTAGTCTCGGTATCATGTATCAACAAATCTGGATTCTTGTATTGTTCATTATGTATCTGTTTGTAATGTATTTCCATTGTCTAAGAATGTTGATTTCGTAATAAGTAGCCTCTAATATCCTTAACTTGCACGGCTAGGTAATATACAGCATCACTCATTGCGATTTTAGCAGGCAGTAAATTCTATTCACGCTCCCACTTGTGATAAGTTTGTCGTAGACGGCTTTGAAAAATAAAGCTTTCAATACTGCCAGTTCTCGCTTCGCGGCCGATTTTACTTTCTATTGAATCAAGTCATTATCATATCTTGTCTGCTATCAAATCTTGTATATGCATCGTCAACGTTTCAATCCCAACTGTGCTCATCAGTGTAGAGTGAACCAAAATTTATCAGACCCAACTATATGGGCGTGGCACAATCGTGAATGTGAAGCCTAAAGTCCGCCAACTTAACCGAGTGGTGTTGAAATGCCCCTTTTGAACTCTCAGGGACACAAACAGGCACACGTAATGTCCAGTTTGTTTTGATCTTGATTCTCTTACCTTATACATTTCCATTGGCTTCTGCTCTTGTTTATCTTCCCGTTTGTTGAATCACGCACTCTCGTTTTTACCCCAAATGCTGTAGTTTTCCTATAGTTAGGGCGATCCGCTCTGTTTCATCTCCCTTCCTCTCTCTCTTTTTCTATCTTTTACTTCTGGTTCATGTTTTCTGTTTCCCTCTCCATCCTCTGTATTTTCCTCCCCTTTTTTCTCCCTTTCTTACTCCCACCTCTCTCCTCTCCTTCCTGTCTGAAATCCCAGAATTAATTTTCTACCTATCTCTACTTCCCTCTTGTCTTTTGCCGATCTAATCTTCGTATACGTTAGTGCGCTTTCCTTCCGCTCTATCACTCCTCTCTTCATGGATTAATATTCTAATATCAAATATCTTCTTTTCTCTCGGAATTAATTGTGTGTAATAATCATTCTTTATATTGTTTATATTTTAGTCGGAAAACTTCAATTTCATTGTGTTTTTGTTTCTTTTGTCGGTCAAAAGACCTTAATTTTTATTGTAACATTTTCTTGTTCCATTCCTCTGTCTTTGTATATTATGCTCGAATATGTATCATATCTATTTTTCTGTCCTGCCTCTTGTTATACACACACGAATCTTTGCTTTATTTGTTCTTTCTATTTACTCCCAAGTTACTTACAAGTAACTAACACTATTAGCTATAGTGACGTTGTCTTGAAGTGTCGAAATTACCATGACTTCTAGATCAATGGCTGATGAAGGGTGACTTCTGTTTCCGTCTATTTTATTTTCAACATGTTTCCCGTGTCTTATATACAGTCGCCGTCCTCTGTGCTTGTTTTCCTTCTGTATATGGGTGTATACGCGCGCGTGCTCGCACGTGTAGACGTAATCTGCCTCCTGGTGTAATAATCTTGGGTGCCTTTGGTGAAGTTCATTCTGTAACAGGGGTTCGGAATGGCCAAGTCTTAATAAGTGCCTCCCCGAAAAAAAGTTCATGCCCACTGCTCTTTAACTACTGACTTAGCGAAAAGAGAAATAACTCGTAGATAGATCGACAGACAGACATATAGATAGATAGATAGATAGATAGATAGATAGATAGATAGATAGATAGATAGATAGATAGATAGATAGATGAATGAATTTACACGTGTTAAAGAGAGAGATATAGGGATAGATAACAAAATGTTAGGTATAAACATACACATACGTACGCACATATTTATGAGCGTGTATGTGGTAAAATTGTTTATAATACCAAGCAAAGGAACTCTAGATAAGTAGGCATGCGACTAATGCGATATAGTAAGTATAGCATTACGTTTAATAACTGGCTGATTTGAGAATTTATACTTGTCTGTAGAGATTATAGGGATTACTGCACATAACTGTATATTATTATACTAGAGGTTTCTGTTTGGTGTGTTGCGTACATAGAATGTCGATGAATACATTTGGTGCTGGCATATAGAAGTTCGTCTGGTAATCTTGCGGTTGCGAATTCAGTTCTGTAGTGCGATCTTTGGGCATCTTTTATCTTTTATGCTTTACTTGTTTCAGACATTTGATGGCGGCCATGTTGGGGCACCGCATTGAAAGGTTTTAGTCGAACAAATCGACCCCAGGACTTATTTTTTTAAAGTCTATCTGTTGTTTTTGCCGAACTGCTAAATTGCGGAGACGTAAGCACACCAACACTGATTATCAAGCGGTAGTGAGGGACACAGACCAAAACACACACACACACACACACAAACACGCGCACACACACACACACACACACAGACACACACACGCACAAACTACCCCCTCACACACAACACACCCACGCATATATACCGATGGGCTTCTTTCAGTTTCCGTCTACCAAATCTATTCACAAGGCTTTGGTCGGCCCGAGGTTATAGTAAAAGATACTTGCCCATGGTGTCACGCCGTAGGACTGAAACCAGGACCATGTAGTTGAGAAGCAGGCTTTCTACCATACAGCCACGCCCGCTCCTATAATATATATTCTTTAAATATTTTCAGCTTTAAAGCTGTAATTATGCTGGGTAACCACCGTTTATTTTATCGTCCTCGCGCATTGACAAACGCTCTGAGAGTACAATTTCGTTAAGAAAATAGTTAAATGAGGAAATGTTGTCCATAATATAGCAAAAGTCGAGATTGTATTGTTTAAAAATTTTTGATCATCGGTCTATCTGATCAGGTGCCTACACTCATATACTCACATATACCAACACAAACGCACGCACACGTGCTCACACACACAAGCTCACAAGTAAATACTCCTACATGCTGCACCATAACACGTTACAGAACATAGAAGCGCGTGTAATACCACACACACACACACACACACACACAATAACAATACATAACACAACATAAAAAGGAGCACTCCGTCGGTTACGACGATGAGGGTCCCAGCTGATACGATCAACGGAACAGCTTGCTCGTGAAATTAACGTGTAAGTGGCTGAGCACTCCACAGACACGTGTACCCCTAACGTAGTTCTCAAGAAGATTCAGCGTGACGCAAAGTGTGACAAAGCCGGCCCTTTGAAATACAGGTACAACTCATTTTTGACAGCTGAGTGGACTGGTGCAACGTGAAATAAAGTGTCTTGCTCAAGGACACAATGCATCACCGGGAATCGAACTCACGACCTTACAATCGTCAGCAGTCGAATGCCCTAACCACTAAGCCACGCACCTTCACATAACACAACATAAAGACACAAACAATACACACACATACTCGCAACGAAAAACGCATAAACGCGAAACGCAAAAACGTTTACAGAGAAAGAAAACGACATAAAGAACGAAGAAAAGAGAGTGATTGAGAGAGAAAGAAAAAAACAACTTACGTAATACATTATACATATTCGCCCGCATAACTCTACACTCACACACATAAACTATTACATAAGCACAAGTATCACACACACATCCCATGTATTCACATATATTCATGTGAATGCAAACACACGTATACGCACGTATGTAATACAATATAAACGCAACAAGCACACACATATATACACACACCCATATGCATTCAATATCTTTCTGACGTTTGTAAAACATCTTAAATATCTTAAATGTTATTCTGTGTTGATAATTCTATGTGTATTTGTTCTTAATTCAATTATCAAAGCTTTAAATTACTATTTCACCGAGTACCTTATAACAAAAAGGCTTGATAATTGCATACTGTTGTAACATATTCTCTTGTGCAACTCGTATCGACCGCACCACAGTATATTCAAGGATTGACCAGACTGTTGGATCAGGTCCAGCAACTTCTCAGTTGATAACGTGTTGATATATAACATGTGTGTGTGTGAGTGTGTGTGTGGGGCGTTCTGTTCGCTTGTTGTTATGATCAGCAAAAACATCGCTTAATTCTGCGAGGATGAAATAGCATTTAATGAATATAGGAGTGAGCTACTTCAAGTTTCATGCTCGGAACGATAACTGATCGTTCGCTGTGCGCTGTACAAGCGCATCCGAATACCGCAATCTGCAATATTCCAGCATGAAGAGGTTCACATATAATTCTTGTGTTCATTATAAATAATCAGACAGAGAGACGGATGGATTAAGCGAGCATGGCTTAGAAATATATACCATTCTTTCTTTAATTGATGTATGTTCCTATGTTACAATATGCCTAACTGGAAACAATAATGCAGATCGACTGACGCAGGTGAAACGTGTGTGTATGTGCATATGAGTTTGTGTTTGCATGTATATGTGTCTATATAAGTACATATGTGTGCGTGTGACCATGCATGTACTTGTGTGTTTGTGTATGTGGCTGTGTGTCTATGTATATACTTGTGTGTGTGTGTATGAGCGTGGGTGCATGAGCTGGCGATTGTGTTAGGAACATATTCGGTGTTCGTCGAGATTTTAAGGTAGAACTTTTAAGTCACGTACATATACACGTGTGTGTGTGTGTGTGCGCGTGTGCGTGTAAATATGTGTCTGTGTATAATGCATACACACGCACACCCGCATGCAGGCGCGCTCGCAAACACACACACACACACACACACACACACACATTCTGTAGGCAATAAGACACCCATTAGATTAGAAGCTATGTTTATTGCAAGTCTATCTCGAGTGCAAAATAAAAATGCTGATACAACCAGTAATAATACTACTACTACTACTACTACTACTACTACTACTACTACTACTACTACTACCACTACTACTACTACTACTACTAACCCTAACCCTAATATTAATACTACTACTACTACTACTACTACTACTACTACTACTACTACTAATATAATAATAATAATAATAATGATGATGATGATGATGATGATGATGATAATAATAATATTAATAATAATAATGATAATAATAAAAATACTGATAATGATAATAATAAAAATACTGATAATGTTAATAATAATAATAATGATAATAATAATAATAATAAGTATAATAATAATAATAATAATAATAATAATAATGATAATAATGATAATAGTGATAATAATAAAAATACTGATAATGTTAATAATAATAATCATGTTTGCTATCTTCCAGTGTTTGATATCCATAAAACGAACGAGAGTATTTTCAAGAAAGTGAACATAAAAGACTTACGAGTTTTTTTTTTTTTTCATTGTAATCACTAAAAGAATTATAAGCTTTGATGTCAAACTATTTTATTATGTACCTACGGTTTCCATGCTCAACGTAAAGACCCTACCATTCGGTAATTTCTCCTTGTAATCTCCTCCAGTCTGTCGCCCTTCAAACTATAAAAGGCAACAACAACATCATCATCACCACCATCACCATCACCACCACCACCATTGTCATCACCATCATCATCATCATCATCACCACCACCATTGCCATCATCATCATCAGCATCATCATCAACGTTATTGTTTTTTTTCTTTCTTCATGTTTATGTCTATAAAAGTAATCATATTTTTGAAGCGTTTCTTCAGTGTACAGTGTGCGTGTTTTCTAATGTATCGACATAATGTACTTTATGTGCGCAATCACTGGTGGTGACACTATACGTATGTTGTGTATATGTTTGTAATATGTTTGTGTATATGTTTGTAATTCCCGTGTTTTTGGTTATGTATTTCTTCTGCATTATGTTTAATCATTCCCAGTACACCTATTATTATTGAGATTATTTCTATTCTAAATCACCAAATTGCCATTATCTTTACTTCCAGATCTCTATTCTAGAACAATTTCCTCATTTCCTTTCGAGATAAATTGTTCTATGTTTAAATTGTTGCATCAATTCGCATACATGTCTCTTTTTTTTTTTTTTTGATGTTCTATGACAATAATATCCGATCGATTTGCATTTTTCTCATAACTGTCTGTCACATTTGAAATCACATGGCAAAATAAATTCTACAAATGTTTGGAGAAAGTATTTGTAAACACGTACTAATATACTCTTATTGCTAGTTGCTTCTTTTGTATGCCGGCTAGGAAGCTAGCTAGTGTTCAGTTTTTCCAGGTCTAGGGGATGGAACTTGTTTCTAAAATTTTGAGGGAACTCGTCGATTACATCGACCCTAGTGTTTCACTGGTACTTAATTTATTGACCCCGAAAGGATGAAAGCAAAGTCGACTTAGGCAGAATTTGAACTCAGAACGTAAAAACAGAAATACCGCTAAACATGCCGCCCGGCGTGCTAACGACTCTGCCAGCTTGCAACCTTAATAATAATGATGATGATGATGATGATGATAATAATAATAACAATAATAATAATAATAACAATAATAACAATAATAACAATAATAATAATAATAATAATAATAATAATAATAATAATAAAAATGAACGAACTACTGAGTTTGGTTTAATGGCCTACCAATGTATACTATGAGTTTCTTTGCCCTAGGAGTCGGGAAGACACTCGGCAAGAAATGGAAGCAAATTTGAAAGAAGAAAAAAAAAGTAATAATAATGATGAAGATGATGATATTGGCACAAGACTAGTAACATTTTGGGACTCTGGTGCTCGACTGGTACTTGTTTTTATCGACCCCGAAAGGATGTAAGGCAAATTTGACCTCAGTTGAATTTGAACTCAAAACGCAATATAGGACAAGACGCCGTTAAGCACTTTCTCAGGCGTGCTAACGATTCAGCCAGCTCACCACCCTATCATCGCCAATGTATTATTAAAATACCAACTTAAATTAAACTGTTTTTATTGCTTAATATGGGAGTCTTAGATTATGTGGAAATATACGGGTAAGGAAAGACGTAACAAGTCGGTTTCAGAAAAACAAAACAAAAAAAGAAGCATTATTATAAAAGCCTCGACTAGAATAGCAATAATATCTTTAACAGATAGGCTATATTATTACTGAAAATGTGATTACATGAGCTAAATTTCAAAGGTTTCTTCACCTTGACACATGTCTGCCGAGAATCCTGACATTCAGCTATTTCTATTTCCAGCACAATCATGAGGAAGAGCAATGCATTTACAATATTACAGGTTTCACCGGAAATGCGCTGAAAGAATGTTCATATAATTGTCAACTTTGCCTCCAATAGATCGCTCAGCTAAAAGCTTTTCAATAGCTTGACAGCTTACTTAGATATCCATACAACCAAATTACCTTAAGTTCTCGATATTTTTTTGCATCTGCTTTGCTTTAAAAGTACAAATACAGGATTACTGTAATAGTGGTTGTAATACTGTAAAAAAAATTATTTGTAAAATATATTCTTTCTTCCTGCTAAAATTAGAAATTTACCGTGTACACAAAATTTCATAATTTTTGTTTCTAAACATTTTGAGTTTGACCACAGGACTGTCAGCTTCTTCAAAAAAAAAAAAAGAGGAAAAGATAAGCATGGGAAATATGTAGAGTTATTTGTTAGATGGAACTTCCACAGATTCCAACAACGGAGATGGGGGACCACTTCAATAGATAATGATGCTCTGAGAAGTGCATGGCGAAATGTGTGACAGGTCTTGCAATGTCGTTAAGATGCTCGCTTTGCAATCATGTGGTTTCGGTCTCTGGTCTAGTCCGTGGTGATGTGGGCAAAGTTGTGTGGAAGCCAGTCGTATGTATGTATGTATATGGATATATATATATATATATTATATATATATATATATATATATATAATATATATATATATATTAAAACGAATAGTTTACACCTCTTAGCTTACGTTAAGCACATTCACTTCCACAGTGATCGTTACTTATATGGTAAATATACGAAACAATTGTGATTAATAATAAATTCTTGTATATTCCATCTTCCACCTTTCATTTACCATGTGAGTGTGTGTGTGTGTGTGTTTTATCCTCTGTGTTTGCCAGTCTGGCGGTACGGCAAAAGACCGATAAAATAAGTACCATACTTTAAAAAATAAGTACTGGTGTCGACTTTTCAGTTAAAACTCCTCGAGGCAGCACCTCCAGCATGGTTGCTGTGTAGTGACGGGAGCGTAGAAAGTAGAAAGGTGAACATAAAAAATAGGGTTCTAGGATATCGTAGAACAAGAATTTTAAAGTTGCAAGGATTTAACAATAATGAAACTTGCAGCCCTTTTGTTAAGTAGATACTGCCTTTACGGGACACGGTGTATTTGAAGGTGCTTCAAATACCGTGTCAACTATAGCAAATATAGTTTATAGACTTGTCATCACTATCTGATACGTCATCACAGCCATAGCATAATGTAGAATTATATAAAAATATCATTGACGTCTGATGTTTTATTAACAGCTTTAGATTATGCTTTATTGTAATATATTTGAGTACAAGACATAACACCATAGTTGTATACTACAGTTGTCTTTCATGGTGCTATTACTACCATATGTGATATGTAGTGTAAGAATACAAAGTGTTGATTTGCAATGAGGAGTGGTAGAATCTAACGTTTCAAACACGTAATCTTTCCTTGCAAGCGAACATGTAATATTATTTCTATAGGAACAAGCCTGAAATTTTTTGTGGGAAGGATTTAGCGGATTGCATCAATCCCCTCTGTGTTTAGCCCCTTGTGGGTAATAAAGAAATAGGATTGCATCAATCCCAGTACTTGACTGACATCATATTTTATTGATCCTGAAAGGATTACAGGAAATGCCGACCTCGGCGAAATTTGAACTCAGAACAAAAAGACGAAAGAAATACCGCTAAGGATGTTGTCCTCACCGCCTTCAGAAAGGATATAATATAGAGCGAGAAGAATATGGAGCTATTGTCATTGTCGGTAATGATCAAAACCGTTTTAGCCATGATATTCTCGACTTTTATTCAGAGAATGTATTTAAGTTTATATTATACACTGGGCCAATGTTGCAGTGCTATAAATTAACACCCGCTGCACGTAGCAGTTCTGACAGCATCGTAGAAATGAAAATTAATTTATCGACTTGCACTGTTAGTTCACATTGGTTCTTCCCATAGTAAAACAAATAACTTTCTGGGAAGCCAATTTTTCCTATCCAGGGAACTGATTCATCTCCCATAGAAAATGGCGTTTGTAACATAACTAAATGTATGATTCTTTTAAAATGACGAATGTTACCAAAGCCAGTTGGCACGAAACTCTCAATAATATTAAACGCATAGTTATAAACACATAAACAAATACACACACCAATAAGATAGATAGATAGGTAGATAGATACAGAGAGAGAGAGAGAGAGAGAGAGAGAGAGAGAGAGAAACAGGGAGAGACAGACAGGCAGGCAGACAGACAGAAATATATTTTCACATATAATTCTTGACAAATGCTACCAATTCTTTGTTATTTCAAGAACCAATTATTCTATGCACTTACCTCGAAATATTGTGACATTCCCAAATCAAAGTATTACTTTTGTTTTATTCTGTATCTTTCTTTTTCTTTCTTTTATCATCTCTTTCATTAATCATATTTTTCTTTCTTTTTTTTCATCATGATCATCATCATCATCATTATCCAGCCCTACACACACTTATACATATAAATTATACCTGCCCCTCTTATTCATCTGCGATTTCACGTTCCACATAACGATAATAAGTGTTTAATATAACCTTCAACCTAGAATATTCTTTCATCATTCCCCTCTTTCCTTTTCTCTTTAAGATCTACTAGAACATTCCCCTTCAAGCTGGCTATATGTCAGTGAGTGATCAACTAAATATGGAGTATAATATTCTAAGCTAGTGAGGCATCGGATATATTTAGTATATCAAATTAAGTTACCAGAAATTTGTTCGACACTCCACGAAGTCTCTATTTAGTATGTTAGCGCAACAAAATATCAAATTGTTTCATCGTGATGCGGCCGCTCAAAATGAGTAGAAATAAAAATGAAATATACTCCAAACTACAATCGATATTCTTAGAAAAAGAAGGCACTTAAGAAAGTTCCTGGATTCATTGTGCCTATGCAAAAGAGGGAATGACCATGACTGGAAAGACTTTTGATTTGAAAGTCGATCAAGCTGGCAAACACACACGCAGACATACATACATGTGTGTGTGTGTGTGTGTGTATGTGTGTGTGTGTGTGTGTCTGTGTGTCTGTGTGTATTATCAATATAACATATTATATGTATGCTTTTAATTGAAAACCAAAGGCTACAGTTTTCGCCCTGAAAAAATATAATTATCCCAAGAAAGTATTACAGAGTCATATAGCTGTTTGTGCCTGTATTATATATATATATATATATATATATATATATATATATATATACATACATATATGAAAGAATGGGGCTGAACGGCGAATTAACAAAATTCCTTTATTTTCGACATGTTTCGAAGGCTGCATATTCCTAATTGCGAAGGAATAAGGAGTATATTATGCCGCTTTCTCATCAGGAAAAGCAAGGAACTTATGTCAACATCAAAATGCACAAAATAACTCAGTTTTTTTGTGCATTTTGATGTTGACATAAGTTCCTTGCTTTTCCTGATGAGAAAGCGGCATAATGTACTCCTTATTCCTTCGCAATTAGGAATATGCAGCCTTCGAAACATATGTCGAAAATAAAGGAATTTTGTTAATTCGCCGTTCAGCTCCATTCTTTCATATATTTATATTTTCAAAATAAACATACAAATTTCCACACGAAAGCACGTAATCTATGCCCTAGGCACGTAATTCAACCGTGTTTTTTCTGATGTGAATTTGCTACCCAGGTATCGGTTAATTCGAATTATCCTTAATAAGATAATTCATTCAACTACTCAAATATCTATATATATATATATATATATATATATACCACTTAATAACGATTTTAGAGAGCCCAGTTTACAGAGACTGATCGGAGTGGAAGTTAGGGTGCGACATGAGGTATCCTGATCACACCGAGAGGACTGCATCACAGTCCTATTTAGGTGTGTTGTTACAATTAGGTTTGTTATGTTTACTCGATGTGTAACCTGTAGTAATATATAGCATGAACTTTTTTGTCTTACTCTCCGTTTATTACAAAATGTATATTGCCAATCACTTTGTTACCCTGTTACATGACACGTTAGTAATTTTTGTATGAGTCTTCGTGACCCAGCAATGAAAATATTACAATTATTTATTAATGTGGTCGATGGTAGAACCTATTCATGATTTTAGTTTCAATCCTACTGGGGTCGATTTTGCATTTCGATTCTCATGAACAGGTTGAAATAAGTACCAGTTTTGAAATAACGTTGAAATTTTTTTTTTATATCAGCCCATCTCAAAAGATTATATTTTACTTTGAAAGCTTTATTATAAATATCACTTAGAATATTAAGTACTCATCATGTTGCCCATTGGATATCCTCATGTTGTACTCATGTTGTACTCTTTATAGTTTGAGATACAATACCTATATCTACACCAAAATGAATGGTATCCACATGCGGTACCTACTGAAGGCAGCGCGATAAACCTTGGCTCAGTATGGAACCTATTCGCAATGAAATGGACGTGAAGGGTTTTGTTTGGAGTACAGGAACGTCTAACTGCCCGGTTTGTGCTCCGACGTTTGCTTATTCGATCAGCTGTAGCTTTGCTCTGTGATATACTTATAAAAATGTCATTCATCAGACATAATCTCTCTTTATCCTATTTAAATACCGATTAATAGTATACTTTCATGACAATAAATCCACCTAGTTAATGGTTTAATCCAGTAGCTAGTTTTCAATTTGATTTTTTTTTTCACTTCTATTCTCCCTATCTATATTTGCCAGTGTTGTTGTTGGTGGTGATGGTGCTGCT
Organism: Octopus sinensis; assembly: GCF_006345805.1. NCBI lineage: Eukaryota > Metazoa > Mollusca > Cephalopoda > Octopoda > Octopodidae > Octopus > Octopus sinensis. The sequence continues at coordinate 92,246,306 of NC_043004.1, forward strand.
ACTACTACTACTACTACTACTACTACTACTACTACATAACATTGACAGAAGGTGGTAGACTATTGAATCACTTTCCAAGATATTGCTAGTATATATTTTATCGGTCTATGCGGATGAAAGACTATATCGGAACTTGCAAGTATTTAACTCTGGACGAAAAGGAACATAATCCGACAGGAGTTACACATTTTTCTGTTGTATTATACTGCCCTCTAGTTTTTGCAAGAAGGGCAATAAAAGAAGAAATGTTACACATATGAAGTAGAAATACATAAAGACTGAAAGAGCAACATCACGTGTTAAAATGAAATTACAATTGAATAATAACACTATGACTGTATAAATGCAAGGATATTCCAGATGGGGAGTAAAGAAGTACTGCACATGGATGACTCCGCTTGCACTCAATAAAGGATTAAATTTCTTCTCTCAGATATCAGTCTACAACAAAAATGTCTTTAATAAATTTACGGGTAGTGAGAACTTATTTTTCCACCCTTACTTTTCAAATTAAACGACACTAAATGAAAATAATGAGAGATTTATTTGAAAGCAAAAAAAAGGTTCACCCTGAAACTAGTAAGACTCATCCAGCACTATTTCCTTAGTACTGTCTACCAGGCGCTAAATTTCTCCCTTGTTCAAAGTAAATGATGACAAAGTTTAACTATGGACTCGGGTTACAACTGGATCCAGTTTACGTGATCCAGTAACCGTTCAATTTAGGGTCATAAACAGATGAATTGGAAACAGTTGAGAATTATCATGGATAGTTTCATCTGCACCGCACCAAGAAATTCTTGGGCAAATTTACCCAGAAACATTGCGCTATTCTAGCTGCTTTGCCTGTTCTGCTCGTTACAAAATAACAATACGCTTCAGTGCTAATGCTTGCCTTAAGTTTTCTGGAAGTTGTTCATAATACAGAGTGTCCATGAATTAGCTTTACAATCAGAAAATCTCAGGAAAAATGATGAAAAATAAGGATAGCTCATCAGAGTTTATAGCGAAACAAATATAGTTTTATTACAAACATCAGAACACTTCAGAGTGGGCTCCATTAGTTGCACACAACACATCTGCACAATACAATAAACTGAGGAAATTGTAATGATAATTTATGAACACCCTGTATTAAAGCTGAAAGTCTTACCGATAGGATCTGCTCGATATACATGTATTCATCGACACCGACAGTAACTTCTAAACAAATAGCATTCATAGTCTTCACTAACCAACTACAGAATGTAAGGGTTGTTTTTATAGCTGATAGAGTATTATGAATACCTAAAGTGTCGCTCTAGATTCCACTCTACTGTTTATCTGAGATACCAATTCGGTCACGTACACAAGCTGAGGGAAAACCTTCTGAACAAACAAATGCCGTACTGGCATTCCTTTGAGGTAATCTCTGCCTCCGTACATCATGCATCAGTAAACAAGTACATTTGTATCCCATTGAGCGAGTACTGACAGCAGAGTGGCCTAATTACGAGTTAGAGTTCAATTTTTTCCTCTTCTCTGGTCAACTTATGGCTATCACGCATTGAATACCATCATGCTGTCTTTTCGAAACAGCTTTACTTCGGCCCATTTCTGAGTGGTACTATCTTCGATCCAGCTCTTCTCCACTTGGAGATTCGAACTCCAAAGATATCTCAAGTAATTTAACCAGGCCTTAGGTGCCACGGAGATCACTTGTTTATAGGTGCTTACCTTTCAACGCCAGATTTCTTCTGTTAAAAGCCCACAGATTTCTTCTGGTTAAATGTTATGTCTGTCATATTTGTAATATTGGTTTCAAATTTTAGCACAGGGACAGTAATTTTTCGGAGGAGGGGGTTAGTCGATTACCTCGACCCGAATGCTCATCTAATACTTATTTTATCGAGCTCGGAAGGATGAAAGACAAAGTCGACCTCTGAGGAATTTGAACTTAGAGCATAAAGATACACCAAATCTTGCTGAGCATTTTGCCCAGCGTGCAAACGTCTCTACCATCTCGCCGCCATGTCATAATTTGTAGTATTAATGATTTCTAACATAGACACAAAGGATGTTGGGTGTAGTTGACTGAATGATTGAAGTAGTACTTGACTGGAGCTAGAATAATTCTTAGTTTATTGAACTATCTCCCCTTTTGTTTAGGAGTCAATAATGAAAATCGCTCGTCTTTTCCTTTATCCAACAAAGATGAAAATTTCATTTCACTGATGTCTTTTTGAGTTGTCCAATCGTACGATCATATATACGTGATTCCTTTCAATCTATGCTACCAGCTTACTTAACGTGGCTCCCATAAATATATACATTTATTTTTAATTTGCAAGACGGTGATTCATTTTACCAATCTAGCAAATTGAAAGACAAAATTGATCGCAGTAGGTTTGAATTCAGAATGTAAAGAGATGTAACAAACTCACGATAATAATAGTCTGTTTAATGTTTCTGGTTGCTTGTTTATGTCCGTCTCTTCAGTATCGAATTAGCAGCAACAACATATCTACTACACCAACACTACGACTACTACCACTACCACAACCACCACCACCACCACCACTAAGTAACAACAACGACAGCAACAACAACAGCAACACCGGCAACGACCATATCGAACCTTTACCTCATTTATTTATTTGCTCTATTCTTGGCAGTTTTCAACATTTTCTTTACGGTATTTTCCCATTCTCTTGACGTTTCCGACAGAGATTTCTTTCTTCTCTTTAGTTTTCATCACAAACACCCACATTCTGTACTATACCTCGCACAGCTCGCTTCTAGTTTTTTTTAATTTTAACTACGACTTAACCCTTTGCTTCTACAGCTCCCATTCAAAAGTATATCACTAATATTATCTTATCTATTATTATTATTATTATCATTATTATTATTATTATTATTATCATCATCATCATCATCATCACTAGAAAACCTTCTCAACCTCTAGCCAACTTTTGTTCCGTCTCTTCGAATTGAACTCGTTCCAAAAACCCAAAACATCGGTATCTAGCTCCAACGGTCTATAGTCGTTTTTGGTTATCGACTGGTTGGCTCGAATTCACATTTGCTTTCCCATCGCTCCAACTGTTGTCTACTTCTATTTTACTTACTCACTCAAGGGTGCCAGCGCTGTACGGTAGAATGGAGGTAGGCTCCTAGTGTTCAAATGCTGTAAAGCATGTTCGATACTGCGTTGAGCCTTATCACTAACACTCTTTTACTCTCTTTTACTTGTTTCAGTCATTTGACTGCGGCCATGCTGGAGCACCGCCTTTAATCGAGCAACTCGACCCCGGGATTTATTCTTGTGTAAGCCCAGTACTTATTCTATCGGTCTCTTTTGCCGAACCGCTAAGTAACGGGGACATAAGCACACCAGCATCGGTTGTCAAGCAATGCAGGGGGACAAACACAGAACACACAAACACGCACACGCATATATATATATATATATAATATTATATATATACATATATACGACGGGCGTCTTTCAGTTTTCGTCTACCAAATCCACTCACAAGGCTTTGGTCGGCCCGAGGCTATAGTAGAAGACACTTGCCCAAGGTGCCACGCAGTGGGACTGAACCCGGAACCATGTGGCTGGTAAACAAGCTACTTACCACACAGCCACTCAACATCTTTTACCTATCGTAACCAAATATTCCATTAAGATCGATATTGTAATACAGAAGGTAAAAAGGGACATTGTCTACTATATTGGATTCTGTTACGGAAAACACACGCGCGAACGCACACACGCACGCACACACACACACACACACACACACACACACACACACACGAAGGAGCATGTTAAAACGGGCCCATGCACAAACACACAGGTGTGTACGAATGTTTAGTTAAAACAGAACTTACAACGTAGAACACATATTTCTTAATCAATTTTTTTTAATCGTCGGGAAGTTACGTAAGTTATTCAAGGTCTAATATCTCATCCTGTGTGCGTGTGCGCGAGCAGGAGGGCGCACTTGTGTGCCTGGGTGTTTATATGTGCGTTCCATATCAAAGTTCATGTTTATATATAAACGCGTAGGCATATATGTATGTATTTATGTATGTATATGAATATGCTTACATATGTGTGTGCCTGTGTGTTGATGCATACACACAGAGAAACACTCAGAAACATGTGTGTAGATATAGTATATATATATGTATTATATGTATATATATATATATATATATATATATATATATATATTCAATATGTGTTACCTACACTACACACATTTACACATATATATGCAGTGTACAGTATATGTATATATATATATAATATATAAAGGAGTAAAGACCCCCTTCGGTCATGAATGACCATGGATTGCACCTAGAAAGTTACCCTCCTAGACCAAGTCGGGCAAGGGCAAGGTTGTTTATGGAAGGCCAGCAGTCGCCCATGCATACCAGCCTCCCTCTCCACGTCACCGATGTTATCCAAGGGAAAGACAAAGGTCGATACAGTTTGGCACCAGTGACGTCGCAACTCATTTCTACAGCTGAGTGAACTGGAGCAACGTGAACTAAAGTGCTTGCTCAAGAACACAACACGCAGCCCGGTCCGGGATTCGAGCTCACAACCTCATGATCGTAAGCTCGACGCTCTAACCACTGAGCCTGCGCCTTCACATAATATATATATATATATGTATATATATATATACGTTATATATATATAATATATATATGTATATATATATATATATATATATATATATATATATATAGTATATATACGTATATATATATATATAAATATAATATGTATATTATATATAAACATATATATGTATATATTATATATATATATATATATATATATAGTATATATATATATATATATATACGTATATATATATTATTATATATATAAACATATATATGTATATTATATATATATATATGTATATATATATATATATGTATATATATTATATATATATATATATATATATATATATATATATATATAACATATATATGTATATATATATTATATATATGTATATAATATAGATATGTATATATATATATATAATGTATATATATATGTTATATTATATGTGTATTATATATATATATATATGTATATATATATATATCTGTATATATATAGATATATGTCTATATTATAATATATATATATAATTATATACGTATATATATATATATAACTAAATTAATGTTTGTTTATATTCAGTATAATAAAAACAATTTTTCATTAATCTGGTGGGTTACTATATACCTTTGTAGAGTACAAATCTGTTATTCGTATACAAGAATGTTGCTGGCTGTGACCTCGAAGTTTCGGCCAGCTAAGCCATTGTCAGACTGTCAAACGATGGCTTATCTGGCCGAAACTTCGAAATCACTGTCAACAACTGTCTTGTATAAGAATCATATATATATATATATATATATATATAATAAGTGAGAGAGAGGCGAGAGAAAAAGGTATTGTGCGAATATTGAAGTAGGTAGAAAGAACTCAATTTCTAGAAGAGAATACTTAAGACATAGATATTGGAACGTGTCAATTAAGTTTCATAGAAAAATAATTACCTGCACTTCATCTACATTACAATACCCCGTCTATATTGCAGATTTGCTACTTCCTATTTCGTCAAATATTGCTACTTGAACGAAAAAGAAAGGATGTTAAATAGATGGAAATGGTGAGATGTTATGGAACAAGAAGAAAGTAACTAGGGGGGGGGTACAACTCTCTTAATTCTGAGGTGAATAATGATTCTTACATAAAGTGTAATTTTTTATGGAAAAATAATTGCTAAAATTACAATAAATTATATAAAATATTCATTTATTCAAAACGGGATAGTATATTTCAATACTTATTTCTGAAATGAAGTGCACTGTTCGAATATAATGTCATGTCTATTTTAATGTCTGTTAAAAAAAAATCTCTATCAAATAGTGTTTGCGTGAATATGGAAAGGTGAAGGAGGGATTTTGGGAACTTATACTGCAAGATAATGTGTGTATGTAGTAGAAGTGTGTATGTATGAGTATATATATGTGTGTGTCTGTGTGTGTATGTATGTATATATATATATATATGTGTGTGTCTGTGTGCGTGTGTGTGTGTAGAGAGAGAGAGGGATGTATGTATGTATAGAATGTATAGAATGTTTGAAGTGATGTTAATATTGTATATTAGGAAAAAGGAGGCAGTCAGAATTTTGGATAATTCTTTATTAGCGCTTTCGTTCGTTTAATCGAACTCTTCAATTACAAAAATTGAAAACCAAAATAATAAAAACAGAACGTTTCCTCGTGTTTTAGGTGAATCGAAGAGAAATTTTTAGGTTTTCGGAGAAAGGGAGAAAGAAAGGAAGAAAGGGAACAGGACCATCGAGAAAGATAAATAAAATTAAAGAGGAGGGGGGGATCGACAGAAAAAGATTTCTTTTCAATTATATTGTTTGTTTAGAAGAGGAAAATATATTTTGTTTTTTGAGAAAGGGAGAAAGACAGAAAGAGAGGAAGATAGGGAGAAGGACAATCGAGAAAGATGAAGAAAAGCAAAGAGTGGGATGTGGAAGAGATAGACAGAGAGAGAGAGATTACAATTCCAGAAAGCATTTTTTCTCCTCTTTCCTTTCCCATTGTGTAACTATCAACAAATTTGTAAATATACGCATTTTCTCATTATATACTCAGTAGGAGGTAGAGGCTAAATAACGGTAGCTTTCAATACTATTCTGACAAAAAAATAATTAAATTGTACTTTACAAAAGTATAGAGAAACACTGTAGATTAATGTAAAATTAATTTTATTGTAACTGACCTAAAATCATATTTGTTTACATTACCATCACATATGTATCAATCATTTTCGCATCCTAACCGATGCATCTATTTATACTCGCATTCTGAAGAGATTTACTTACTTCAATAAATCGAAACGATCGTAAATGCCACCCTCATCTCTGCTTCTTACTTCTTTGTTACCTATTTAATTAAAGACATGCCATCATAAGCCAGGAGTTCCCCATTGTTATTATATCCATTTTGTTCTCTTATATATATAGTGTAATATAGCAGCATTTTCGAACTTCATTTTTTACAAATATATACCCACTCGTATACGAGCTAATCTTATTATAAATATATATATATATAAGCACTCCGTCGGTTACGACGACGAGGGTTCCGGTTGATCCGATCAACGGAACAGCCTGCTCGTGAAATTAACGTGTAAGTGGCTGAGCCCTCCACAGACACGTGTACCCTTAACGTAGTTCTCGGGGATATTCAGCGTGACACAGAGAGTGACAAGGCCGGCCCTTTGAAATACAGACACATCAGAAACAGGAAGTAAGAGTGAGAGAAAGTTGTGGTGAAAGAGTACAGCAGGGATCACCACCATCCCTGCCGGAGCCTCGTGGAGCTTTAGGTGTTTTTGCTCAATAAACACCCACAACGCCCGGTCTGGGAATCGAAACCGCGATCCTACGACCGCGAGTCCGCTGCCCTAACCACTGGGCCATTGCGCCTCATATATATATATATATATATATATATATGTTGAATGAGTTGGAGTCAACAAGAAGGAGTACAGTTGGACATTTATCTGCAATCACTACAATTGCTCCTACGCAACGTAGTCCTCCAGGTTTGCATGTATTTGGTTTTGTAACCGTTTTCCTTCATTATGAAATTTAGTTCTGTTTCGTCAGGCGATATATAAATATTGTCTCAGTAAATTCAAATTCTCCGCTTCAAGAACATTCTAACTGCCTAACGTGGCCCGAAGTTGGTAGTAGCCACTGAATGTATCAAGAAATTCATTGTGGCTGAAGCTCCGTTGGCAACAGCTTTGAATGTGTGGATGGAATGCAATGGTGGTTTTGTTACTGTTCAAGGGATTGTCCTTTTAGAGGGATTGGCATTTGATTTATATATATATATATATATATATACGTTATAAAAATAGGGTTCAGTAAAACAATTTACTTTACCACACACCGAACTTTTTAGGAATAGCAGCCAAAAATCTTAGCTATTTCTTCTACTGTAAGAAAAATCTCCCAGACAATGCATACTCAAAAATAACTCACACAGGCATAGAGGTAAAAATAACGAAAGATCACACGTATATAAGATTACTTGCGAACGGCCCGTTTCTGGATTAGTTGAATATAAAGATCAACATGTCCTTCGTCAGCTCAGAGATTTCTCACGGTTTGGATTTGAGAGCTCTAAAAATCGAACATACCCGTCTGGTATGAGTAATCCCAGACATACCATATCCGACCGCCAGTACCAACGAATTCAAAAATACAAGTGTGGCCTCGCATTTATCCCCATCAACCCACGTGAGTTACACAGTGATACATTGTCTGAGTATGCATTGTCTGGGAGATTTTTTTACAGTAGATGAAATAGCTAAGATTTTTGGCTGCTATTTCTAAAACGTTCGGTGTGTGGTAAAGTAAATTATTTTACTGAACCCTATTTTTATAACGTAATGTTTCAAATATACCGTAAATGGTCTTTTTACATACTGAACACTACTTGGTAAAATTAATTAATAATTAATTAGTTTTACCCTTTTATTATTATATATATTATATATATATATATATCGGTTGTAGAAAACATAAATCCAGATAAAAGGCACACTCTAAGATGTAGAGCAGTATATATTAAAGATGGAGGAAACCGGCTTATGGGGTTACCCTAGGTTTCCCATCCATACAGCTTTATGGCGTATTGTCATAAAGCTAAACCTTTTATGGACGGTGAACCCAAGTAATCCCATAGACCGGCTGCTGCCACCTGATATATATATATATATATATATATATATATTATATATATATATATATATATATATACATATATAGGGACGAATTTCGTTCCGGCATGTGACAAATGGGCACACGTTATTAAGAAACCCCAAGATGGGCAAAACGCGTCTAACGTCCGCTGCTGCGACAGCGCTTGTTTCGCTTCAAAGTATATTTTGTTTGTAACATAACGTGTCTATGTAGAGATTTTTCTCACAAACAAAACCACAGCGGCAAGCTTTCCTGTGACACGCAGATGCTTTCATATATATATATATAATATATATATATATATATATAGTTAATCCAAACAAGAAAACACACAATATAAAACACAGCAACGCGAGGACGTGGAAAACTAAAGTATTATTTGACGCTCAGGAAAGAAGGGAAGGAGGGTTTAACGTTTCGAGCGGAGCTCTTCGTCGGAAACAAAGGAGAAGGAAAGATCCCAAGAAGGGAAGACAGAGGAAAAACATTTTTTTGCTGGTGGTGCTCAAGAGATCACATGCATATATATATATATATTTACGTTTATATATGTACATATATGAGTGCGTGTACACTATTTTGGTTTGACATACATTAATAACAGTGCTAAAGCATCATCTGTAGGTGTATTTTGCCAGCCACCTTATCAATTATCAGAGATGAAAAGTAGGATATCGATTATGTCTATTAGTATTTTAATTTTATATATTTTTATCTGCTATCATATTTTCATTAAGCTTTATGTGTGCGCGCGCGAGTTTTTGTATGTATGTACGTATGTGTGTGTGTATGTTTGTTTGTGTGTGTGTATAACGTGAAATAATTTTCAATACTTCAGGCAAGGTTTCTGAAGGTATGCATGTGAGAATGAAATCAATATTTAAATTGGACAATATAAGGTATTGAGATATTACTAGTGGTATCGACATACATGGTAAATTATATCCTTTGATAAATTATTATATTCTAGAGGCTAACTGTTGGTATCAGCACGGTGACAGGGATTAGCATATATGTGATGTGTGTGTGTGTGGACTCACACTTTCCAATAATACGATAAAGATGAATCACTTTTATTCGTCTGAAAGATCGCGCATGACGAAAAACTTTCAGCTTCATGGAGTGAATTGTGGTCTTGGAATAAATAAAGAAATTCTGCTACTGCTTCTTTTCTTTGCTCACCGAAACATGCATACGTGTGTGTGGTGTGTGTGTGTGTGTGTGTGTGTGTGTGTGTGTGTGTGTTAAAACAAACAGGAAAATGGAACTAAAACCGAGAATATATATATTTTCTTTTTATTACTAATCGGCAGAGCTACTCAAGGTCCGAGTGTTTCGTACGTGGTGCTTAGTCACTCTGTAAAATCTACCGATTATAAATCCCTTCTGCCATAGGCATAAGTCCGGAATTTTAGGGAAAGGAGTGGGGTTAATCGATTACATTAACCCTAGTAATCAACTAATAATTTTTATCGACCACGAAAAGAGGAAAAAATCAAAGTTGACCTCAGCGGAAATAATTCCTTCTGATATAGGAGTGGATAGTCGACCCCAGTACTCGACTAGTACTGATTTTATCGACCCCGAAGTATGTAGGGCAAAACTGACCTCGACAGAATTTGAACTCAGAACGGAAAGACGGACGAAATGCCGCTAAGCATTTTGTACTGTATGCTAATGATTCTGTCAGTCTGCCGATTGAGTTCGTTTCTTTGTAGTAACTTTCTGGTCATTTTTCCTTCTTTTGAGGGTATTTTTACTCAATCCTCTAAAATATGTTTTCACAACTATCCTCCTGCTCCCGAGATTTCTCCATTATTTGTAAAATGCCAACGTACTCAGTGATTTAGCATTTCTTTATAAAACTGTTCTCGTATATACTTGTAGTATGTTATATATATATATATATATATATATATATATATATATAGTAGAAATATGTTACGAAAAGAAAATATAAAATACACGCGGAAATGTAAGGGTAAAATATGAAAAATCAACGAAAATGCACATTGCATATAAAAAAATACTATTTATGACAGGTAACGACAAATATATACATTTAGATTGACTGGGGTAGTAATACGAGTCGTAAAAGTCATTAATATGAGATGATTATAAGATGATAATAAAGTAAGAGAACAAAACGGACCATGGTTTACGCAAAACTATTCATCGTTTGAACAACACCGGGTAGTACCATATATATATATATATATATATATATATATATATATATATATATATATATATATATATATATATATTTCTGGCTTAGTCATAGAAAATAGAGCAGGGGCCTTGGCCCTTTTCATGGCTCCTCTAGTCTATAGGAGAAAGCTATTCTCACATGATATACCAAGGTTGAATGCATTGCAGAACAAGGGGATTGTGTTAAGCCAGCGACAGTTTAACAAGAGTAGGAACAATCTTACCAATGACCTTCATACAATGGTTCCATCTACAAAATTGGCCGACCTAAATCTATAGAACTCACTAGCTTAGAACACGATGAAGTGAGATCGAACGCGAAAATACGTAGGTGTGAAGCGAAGTTCTTGACTGTGCAAATACGACCGCATTAACTCATATTTATATACTTGCAATTATCTTTATATATAAAAGTGAAGTTGTGTATCTGTCTCCAACGATTTAGATTCCTAACTACTCCCACATTTTGCGGTGCAGTGTAACCAAAAGCGGGTATCTTATAGTCGTGATTCATATCGAGCCCTTCTGGGTATTAGCGCGCGTCTACGATGCATCTACGATTTTTTAAAAAAAATTACCATCATTTTTTCCCATTTTTAATGCATTTTTTTGCTATTATATAAGGGAAGTAACTCTCTAAAAATGTATTATTAAATCTCAGAACGTAAAAAGCTACAGTAACACCCCCCTTTGTGGTTAGCCATATTGAGATGGCTATTATAATTTACATCTCTAAAAATGCTTATATAGTTAATTCCCTTACAAACCCGAGCAACGCCGGGCGATACTGCTAGTTATCAATAACATAGTTTTGTGTTGTACTACATATTCACTTACACAAACATGCGCATACATATTCACTCGTACTCTCACGCATATTATGTATGCGTATATATGTGTATATGATTACATATATGTCAGCTTCACTTATTCGTTGAAGTAAATTTGACCTTGACGATGTGTTCCCTATCCACTTGCTCGGTTACTCATCTCGTTATTGCTCTCTCTCTCTCTCCTTATCTCAATGTTCTTTCTGTTTCTACCCCCTTCTTCTCTCTCTCTCTTAAACTCTTTTCTCTCTCTTAACCACAAATCTAAATATACTTTTGTTTTTTTCTGTTTTCAGGTAAGAAAATCTTTAACGTATTCCTTCACTTACGGTAAATTACTTTATTATATTTCACTCTATTTTCATACGTTTGAGCCTATTTATTTCCCGCCATTAACAATAAAATGAGAAAAAGAGAGTAAAAAAAAATACAATACAAAATAATTGTCGCTTTCCCCCTTTTTAAACTGATTCGTTGTCAATCGACATGTTTATCTTGTAGATATTGTTGCTATCGCTGTTGTTTTCGTCGTCATCGTTGTGAAAACACTGGCCAGCTCCGATGAGGAAGAGCTATGAATTAAAGCATCATACCTATGATCTTGTTTTTGTTTTTATATCTAATATTACATTACCTAATATTACATTGTGGAGGCGCGTGGCTTAGTGGCTAGGGTGTCAGCATCATGATCGTAAGATTGCGGTTTCGATTCCTGGACCGGGCGACACGTTGTGTTCTTGAGCAAAACACTTCATTTCACGTTGCTCCAGTCCACTCAGCAGGCAAAAATGAGTAACGCTGCGATGGACTGGCGTCCCGTCCAGCTGGGGAGCACATACGCCATTGAAACCGGGAAACCGGGCCCATGAGCCTGGCTGGGCTTTAAAAGGGAGCATTTATTATCATTTTAATAGTACATTATCTAATATCACATTATCTAATACGTCAATTATCTTATTAGAGACAGTAGAGTGTTTTGAAGAAAAATTGGAGTATTAATTCTTGTGATCCTTTAGAGACTCCTTCGCTGGGATCAAACCCCAAATTTGTTACAACAGTTTTAATAGAGATTTATAATTTTGGTTCGTTTTTCCCCTACTTCTACTACTAATTCAGAAATGAAGAGGTGGATTATATATGTTTGAACGAATAACGGTGCGTATTTTAAAAAGTAATTATTAGTAACAGAAGTTATTTTAATATCAAAAGGTAAAATTTATCCCCACTTAACAGGGAATAGTGTATTAGAACATAGAATACTGCGATAGTTACCATGAGGGAACCTCTCATATAGGCTTTTGATGCATACAAGCACTCTTGTTTATATCGCTAGTGTGAGATAACTCCATCATCGCCGCCGCCGCCGCCGCAACTAACGGATCACGGGATTTCGGGTTTCTTTGGCTTTGTCAACAGTAGACATTCGACCGCTGGAAATAGCAGCGATATACATAAAATATCAGTGTCTATTCAAGCACTGGTTTCGTGAATAACCAGAGGACTTATTAAAAAATTAATTAATAGCACAGAAGCAGTATTAATAACAAAATTTGATATTATCCCCACTTAAAAGTGGATGTTGTGGTATAACTAAAAATACTGCGATAGTTACCGACTGAGGAGAGATTAAAGGCGAAATAAATACTTGTGGTGTAATTTGAACATAGATCGGAAAAGTGCTTAAGTAAATATCACGTTACCAGTTCTACCACTGCAATGAACTTTCCAACTGATTCATAATAAGTTTATCAACCCCACCAACATCTTTCATGTTTGGCTTGTTTCAGTTATTGGACTACGACCATGCTAGGACACCAACTAGAAGGGTCTGACCGAACACAGACACACACATACACACACACACACATACACACACGCATACATATGTTTTACAGGTTTCTTTCGGTTTCCGTCTACCAAATCCACTAATAAAGCTTGGATAGGCCTGAGGTTAAAGAAGAAGGCAGTTGCCCAAGGTGCCAAGCAGTGGGACTGAACCCGGAACCATTTGGCTGGGAAGCAAACCTGTATATGTGCGCGCGTGTGTGTGTGCGTGTGTACATGTGTGTGCGTGTTTGTGTGTGTTTGTGTTTGTGTGTGTGCGCGTGCAGGTCATTCGAGTTCAGCTTGTATGGTGGATACCGCAGTTACGAAGGTTAGTTAGAAACACAGTCATACGGTTTTCGTGTAGTTTTGTTTGATGAAGGATTAATGGACGTATATGGTCCTTGGAATATAAAGCAATTTAGTCGATCGTCTAACAGTGGACGAATCTTTTTAGGAAAAAAAAATACTGGTTACTTACTATCGTTTGTGGTTGTCTGCGTCAACAAGATTTTAGTTGGATGAATAAAGCGCTACAGAAGAAATGTGTCGAAGGGCGATGTAAAAGACTAAGACATGATTGCTCAGAAGACGGAAATGTGTACATTGGTGTGCCAAAGGGGCCGGAAATTCATGCTCTAGAAAAGGCATACTCTAGAAAGGGCATGTATTGGCGATGATGGGCGTTAATCTTATGGTCACAAACATAACAATAATGACGACGGCGATGATGATGATGATGATGATGATGATGATACATCAATGAAATACTGCACTTAATGAAGTGTCATAATTAATCTTTCTCTATCAGTGAGATGAATATCAGCTTGTAATGTAATGTTGGCGTTAGGCGGAGCGAAGATACTATGCATAGCATTACGTTACAAGTTCGCATCAGAAATTGCTAACATACTCAGCCTCTCAGTGAAAAGATTGTTATTTTCTTTCTTCAAAGCGATTTTCAGTAAACAATTGCCACCTCTCTGTAAATAACAGTGAGTGAAGGAGCATCTACCTGTCGCTTGATGTGCTAGAAGGAGCAGGCAAATTCCCTTAAGTGCTGGATAATGAAGTCTTTGCATGAACTGCTTCTAAAAGTTTGTGCGGGATACACACACATACACATTATATAGGCTGTACACGTGCAAACATGATAGATCCACATAAGAACACTGCTCATGTATCTGGGAGAGTACTGCTACCATACACACAAATATACTTACTACTTGACCTACATTAGAGTCGTTGTCATCATGTGTCATACGATTTTTGCAGCGGGTTGATGATGCTACACAGAAAGTCTTCCCGATTAAGCGCGTGTCGTCCCATCGGTTGAAGCCATAGCGTTACTTCTTTCTGATTTTCCTATGTGTTTTCTTGGCAGAGATACCAAGGTGGTTTGTCATTGCCTTCCTCAGTTTCATGGCCGTGGGCCCACAAAGATCTCATCCGTCTTCCGACAGATCCTTTTTTTTAGTTTTGCTGGGTGTCCTAATACCCCACCCTCATAAGAATAGCATGCTACTCAAGTTGGGGGAGTCGGTTTAGTTGCCGACCACCCGACCATAGAACAGGTAGTACTGGTTTGCATGGTACCAGTAGTATGTCTCATCAGCTTGTGATGACATCCTTGACCTAACATCAACATTAGCATATTGCTCACTGTTGTGGCGAGAGTAACTGACACCCCTGTTAGATTGGAAGAATGGACTGAACTAGCCGGATTCTTGTACAAAGTAGCATATTGGTGGAGACGATAGAAAAGTCGTAGGGAGTTCTTGAGATCGTTGAGAGTGGTATTTATTGGAGTGTCGTGTTTAGTGGAGTAATTTGAAGTACGTTGTGTGAAGACATTTGTGTCTATCTCCGCTTCGTGAAATCTGCATATCCAACGTATAGAAGGATATAAAACTCACATATCTGGGACAGTGCTGCAATAAAACAAACAAACATCTCAGATTCACATTAAAGTGCTCCTGGAGCTTGTGCTGCTAATACACACGGAAACATTGCCAGTTTGCAACCAATATACTATTTTGTTGATTGGAAACATTTAATTCACCAACACAAGTACACAGTGTTGATGTAATTGCGGCTTTGTACCTACGTAAAAAATTATTATTTTACATTAGCTTTCATTTCGACATGTTTAGTTAGTTAGTTAATTTTTGGCTCAAAAAGCAAAAAGCAAGGCCATGTAGGGGGACATGGAGTTATGTACAGGGTGGTATTCATGTAAAGAGTTCAGGCCACTTGAGGTCAAGGGAGACTTTGAACAAAGCGGTCGTCGGCATCTTCACCATCTCGTCTGGCAGCTTCTTCCACGGATCCGCAACCCGGACGGAGAAAGCCCCTCTCCTTCGATTGAGATGAAATCGTCGCAGATAGAGCTTTTCGGAATGACCCCGCAACCGACGCTCTGGAGCAGGAGTGAAGAACAGCTCTTTCGAGAGGTTACACTTTCCGCTTATGATGTTATGAGCGAGAATGAGATCACCACGGCGGCTAAAGTGCTATTCAAGTATTGGTGGCGATTAAATCAACTCTCAATATTTCAGGCCTTGTAAATGGTTTATGTTGTGTATATGTCATATTTTATACACTAACATATATCAACTTGTGTGACGTCATGCAATACGTCACAATACCTCATGACGTCACCACAGTTTATTGTGAACTTATAAGCATTTGAAGTATGGTAGCATTTACTAATTCGCAAATGAATTAGCAAGAAATACCTAAATGAAAGAAAAAATAGCGATAAACATTGCGTGAATTTGGAAATGAGAGGCAAATAGACATAAACATACTGGTAATATGTTGTTGCGTACTCAAGGTTAGCTCTGATTGTTCAAGTCCATGGCCGATGGCGTTTGAGCCATGATCATCCCCATCCGCTCGAGTATAGCAGCATACTAGAAATACGCCATTTTCCCTTGAGTAATTTGTGAGAGTTTTGTATTTTATGTGTTATGCATACTCTCTCTTTTACTCTTTTACTTGTTTCAGTCATTTGACTGCGGCCATGCTGGAGCACCGCCTTTAATCGAGCAAATCGACCCCGGGACCTATTCTTTTTGTAAGCCCAGTACTTATTCTATCGGTCTCTTTTGCCGAACCGCTAAGTAACGGGGGCGTAAACACACCAGCATCGGTTGTCAAGCAATGCTAGGGGAACAAACACAGACACACAAACAAACACACATACATATATATATATATATATACATATATACGACAGGCTTCTTTCAGTTTCCGTCTACCAAATCCACTCACAAGGCACTGGTCAGCCCGGGGCTATAGCAGAAGACACTTGCCCAAGATGCCACGCAGTGGGACTGAACCCGGAACCATGTGGTTGGTAAGCAAGCTACTTACCACACAGCCACTCCTGCGCCTATATATGTGTATACTTTGTGTACATGTTCGTGTACATATATGTGTATTTTAGACAGGGGAACACACGAATGCAGAATGCAAGATACACACATAAGCAGGTGGGAAAAAGAGAAGTAGAGAGAGAGTCTGGTTTAAACACTGTTACTTGGGAAAGAATAAAGAAATGAAAAAAAAAAACTTTGAAAATATAAAAAGATGAACAATAAACTACTAGTGAAATGCTAAAAACATTTCACACACGGAAAGAGTGAGAAAGAGAGAGAGAGAGAGAGAGAGAGGAGAGAGAGAGAGAGAGAGAGAGACATGGCAAGACAGATTAAGCCGGGAAAGTTGGGAGAAACAGAGACAAGCGAGATAGAATGATAGAGACAGAGATAAGTGATACGTGATTATTATTATTAAGAAGGTTAATCCTTATCATCAACTTCACCTGTTCATTGGATTTAGTGATCATTATATTTTGCTCTTTCTCTCATCCTCCAACACACACACACACACACACACACACACATATATATATATATATATATATATATATATATATATATATCCATATATATAATATATATATATATATATATATATATATATATATATATAATATATATATATATATATATATATATCCAAGGACACAGCGTATCATACTTTATGGAAAAAACTAGCATGGAAGATAAAATATTTTCGAACAGAGACACAAGGTCAGGAATGGTAGAGTGAAGAGAACAGTCGATTATATTGACCCTCATCCCCAACCTATACGGAATTTGACAGGTACTTTATTTTATTGATCTCGGAGTGATTAAAATGAGAAATATTGACCTTGGTAGAATCTAAACTTCAAATAGCAAATAAAAGCATACTTTATAACAAAGCTAAACTAACAATTCTATGTTCCAAAATATAATGCCGCATACAGCTGAGGCAAAACGGAAGTATACCTAGTGATGCAGGAGAAACTCGTATGCAGCTGCTGCAAAAAAGGAAATAATAATAACGGCTTCATATTTTGGCACAGGGCCAGTAGTTTTTGAGGGCCAGTGGAAGTCAATTGCATCGACGCCAGTATACTTGACTGGTACTTATTTTATCGACTACGAAAGGATGAAAGGCAAATTCGACCACGGCGGAATTTGAACTCAGAACGTAAAGACAGTTGAAATACCTATTTCTTTACTACTCACAAGGGGCTAAACAAAGAGAGGACAAACAAGGACAGACAAACGGATTAAGTCGATTATATCGACCCTGAAAAGATGAAAGGCAAATTCGACCACGGTGGAATTTGAACTCAGAACGTAAAGACGGACGAAATACCTATTTCTTTACTACCCACAAGGGGCTAAACACAGAGAGGACAAACAAGGACAGACAAACAGATTAAGTCGATTGTATCGACCCCAGTGCGTAACTGGTACTTATTTAATCGACCCTGAAAGGATGAAAGGCAAAGTCGAATTCGACGGAATTTGAACTCAGAACAACAACAACAACAACAACAACAACAACAGCGGCAACAACAACAACAACAACAACAACAACAACAACAACAACAATAATAATGATAATAATAATAAAATTAAGTTGTTTTTTATTATTATTATAATAAAGATGATCACGCCGACGACAATGATGATATCAATAATATAGTAATGATGATGTTGATAATAATTAACAATATTTAGCAATGTGAGGATAGAAGTAGGAAGCTAGCAGCTGGGAAGACGAGAGAGCATAAGTGACAGCCAGAGAAGTAAAATGGTAGGGAGTGAAAGGATGAGAATTTATAATACTGTCAGGAATGGCAAACGGGGAACGAGTAAGAAAGAATGGATTAGACAGTTGTTAGTTTGTGCTTTTTTATAAAGGAAGACGATAAAGGGAACCCGTCTTACTATACATAGAAAACAAGGAAATCTTTATGATACCCAATTTTATTGTGAATATTGCTATGAAAGAACTTCTGGGATAATATCTAGTAGCAGTCCCCGTGGAAATTCCACAGTTGTTCTGAAAATTGCATCATGAAGTTGTATATATTTCTGAAACATTTGAATCTTGAGAAAACATTGTAATGTTTCTATCTATATCATTTTCATTTCAAAGTATTCTTTTATAAGTAACTAGCAGTATCGCCCGGCGTTGCTCGGGTTTGTAAGGGAAATAACTATATAAGCATTTTTAGAGAGTTATAGCCAACAAATAGAAAAAAAATGCATTAAAAATGGAAAACAAATGATGGTAACTTTTTTTTTTAATCGTTGACTCATCGTAGACATTTTTAGAGAGTTACTTCCCATATATAATAGCGAAAGAATCCATTAAAATGGAAAAAAATGATGGTAATTTTTTTTTTAATCGTAGACTCATCGTAGATGCGCGCTAATACCCAGAAGGGCTCGATATGAATCACGACTATAAGATACCCGGTTTTGGTTAAACTGCACCGCAAAATGTGGGAGTAGTTAGGAATCTAAATCGTAGGAGACAGACACACAACTTCTCTTTTATATATAAAGATATTAAACCGTCTTGTGGACCAGTGAAAAATGTTATAAGTAAAAATAAAAAGTACGCGAGGAGAGATTAAGCTAGTTTAGGCTGAGGTAAGCTTCCTCTTCAGGGTCAAATGGTTAATACTTCAGTAGCTCTGAATAATTACTGATAAAGCACAAGTGTGGCCTATATTAGAGGTCTAACATATCTGGATCAGTGGTGCTGATACACGTAATCAGGCGCACACTTTCACGCAAACACACAAATACACACAAGCTCTCACACCCGCACATAACAGACCAGATTAAAATACTTCTAACATATCTGGGTCAATGTAGCTATTGCACACACAACATGATGAATCACATAAACAAATAATTAAATGTAATCAATAAAATGACTACCCAGTTGATTGTAAAAAATGTGATATCGATTTTTTACATAGTCACAAACCGACAAATTTTAGAGGCAGTTTTAGTCTATGAAATCGACATTGTAGTTGACTGGTACTTTATATTATCGATTTCACGACTGTCAACTTGAGCAGGGTTTGCACTCAGAACATAAAGTGACACAAATACCGCATAGAACTTAATCTGATACCCTACTGATTCTTTCAATCCACTGCCCTCAAATGTAATAGGTGTCGGTAATTTTTAAGAGCTGCTAGTCCTTAATTTAGATTTTTATGGCTTTTCCCTGCCGGCTGTTTGGTAGATTGATACAAGTGAAAAATAAAATGTCCTGACCTAAAAACATAAAGGAACACCTACAACAGATTGGATCCTATTGTCTATCAGTGTGAGACTCAATTTCCCTTCTATACGGTGACCTTGTCTAATTGGCAACAATTAAATTTACCAACTCAAAACAACATCTGGTTCAACATAATATTCTCCCCGCTATGAATCCACCCTTGCAAAATTTATGTTCAACCCTACGTATTCTCGAGATCAATTTCCATCTGTGTTGATTTTGACACTCATTCACCCACGTAACAAATGTATAGTTCCAGTCAGTCGTGTATTATAGACGATTCAATCGGGCGAACCTTCATTGCATTCTCGTCGCTGATTTGATAATTATTTCTAGATGGTTTGCTGTAACCCAAGGTTTGGCATGTAATGGTATGTTCCAGATTACTGTAAACAAATAATTGTCATAAAACGTGTTTAATATTTATTTGTGTTACCAAATATCAGTTTTTCACATCGAATTGTTGGCATATAGCACCTTATTCAATTAGATTTATATTTAGATTGCAAGTACTAGGCAGCCAGATCTGATTCTGTAAACTGCTCCATTACATGCATTGTACAACCTAGTCGCGATCCGGGCTTCATCTTTCATTATTTGCTCATGCATTTTTTGTGGCAAAACACTGATCCTGTGCAGCTAAAATTAGGCCTACTTTTGTTTTTAATCCAGAGGTTTGAGTCATTGCTAATTTTCCATTGACCTACTTCCTCACTCTTGGATATTGCAGGGTAGTAGCAAGGAAATTAATTTTCTCCCCATTCTCTCCATGTAAAATTACATTCTACTTTAGACTTTTGTTTTTACCTTTTCTGCTGTCTAATTTCTATCTAAAGCATTTTCATAGTCGCAGTTAACTTTTATATAGTACTTACATTTTCCTCATGCAGAAAGCATGTTTCATGTTTACCTCCGCCAAGGAAGGAGGTTATGTTTTCATCGGCGTTGTTTTCCTTATGTTCTCTTATTGCACTCATCCGTTTCTCTTTTAGTTTCAAATATTTTCTATACCCGTGGCTGCTGATTTGTAATTTGTTCTCTATGTATAACAAGCCTCTCTTCCCTGCGTTCATATCTAAATCAGTTTCCTTAGAGTAACTAAGACACGCCGTTAGTCGTTGTAAAAATCTTCCGCTTTAAATCTGTTAACTCCATATTTAGTTTAGTCAGTAAGTAAAACCGAGATGGTCAGGGTGTTTATATCATTAACGTATTTTTTATGAGTTCATGTTTAAAACGGCAAAGCCTTTAATCTGACACTAGACTGGGATGTAGTAGAAATAATAATAATAATAATTATAATAATGTTAATAATAATAATAATAATAATAATAATAATAATAATAATAATAATAACAATAATAATAATAATGATGATGATGATGATGACGATAATAGGAATAAGAAGAAGAAGAAGAAGAAGACGAAGAAGCTTCTCTACTATGGGCACAAGGTCTGAAATTTGGGGGAGTGTTCCGCAATTATCAGACCGTTCAGACATTGTATTTCATCGACCCTGAAAGGTTGAAAGGCCAAATCGACATCGGCTGAATTTGAACTCAGAGCGTAACGACTGACGAAATGCCGATAAGCATTTTGCCCGACGTGATAACTGTTCTGCCAACTCGCTACCTTCACTATAAAAATAATCATCTTTACTATAGGCACAAGAGCTGTAATTTTGGAGGAGGAGCAGTCGATTACCTTGGCCCTATGCTTGAGTGGTATTTATTTAATTGACCTGAAAGGATGAAAAGCAAAATCAATAACAACAATAATAATAAAAACCCTGATACACAACTAGGCAGTGGCTCTCAGTAGCTTCTGATCTAACTAACTGGAAGTATCATCATGTACATATTCTGTCTTGGTATATAAGATGGGCTACTCCAAATATATTCTGCTCAATAACATGGATGATGATATGTGCATCTCTGATCATGAGCAGGGGTAGTTGGAAAGCATTAAAGCTATGTATTGAGAATGATTCTTTGCAGTTTCAATAATTCACGCCTGGGAGCATGGGTGTTTCGTTCATCATTCTTAAACAACACTTATTTGACGGTTTGTGGAACTGTCAGACCGTTCAGACATTGTATTTTCACGACTACTAACCATACCATCTACAAACTCCAAAATGTCCACTCTGCATACCAGATTTTATGGCACTTTAAGCCACACCTATCAGAGGCAGCTAAGTAGGGGATTACAACTGTCTTCTTAGCCATGTATTTCCTCATCTCCCAGACAATAAAACCCCATAGCCCCAAGTCCTCAAATGAGCAAATGTTGTGCTGCCATAGTAAAGGCAAAAGACACAGCATATAATACTTGGCAAAGAATTATTAAACCCTACAACGAAGATTTTTAACTATCACTGTAACTCCTGCCAGAAAAAACGCGAAAGATGCCTCATGTATCACACAGTCAGCAAATTCGGTTGATGCCCAAACTACAGACAACTCTTTTGGTTCCTAGTCAAAAGAACTTCTACCAACTTTGCGGTATCCTTCTTCCCGCCACTTCTCATATATACTTGTTCTCTAAACAGTAATTCTGTAGAGGAAACTATCACATTGGTTGTCCGTTTTTTACCCAAGTTCACACTGTACACTCTAGATAAATGTCCTCCAGGTCTATCCACTGCGCGCATTCATGTTAAATGCTAAAGAATCTGCGGTCGATCAAAACCATCAAGGTCACAAGCCTTGACAATGCTCCTTCTATTGTTCTCGAATTGAACTCCGGCGGTTTCTTATCTGTCTGAAAACAGCGGTATGAGGAA
The DNA here is from genome assembly GCF_006345805.1 of Octopus sinensis. NCBI lineage: Eukaryota > Metazoa > Mollusca > Cephalopoda > Octopoda > Octopodidae > Octopus > Octopus sinensis. The sequence continues at coordinate 92,269,429 of NC_043004.1, forward strand.
AGAGCTAAATTTTCGCTTAGATAGAAGACTAGTTATAACAAGACCATTTCATGGATATTCCATAAAGCTAAGTGGTGTGGACTGTGTAATAAATAGTGTGCTGCTGTCATAAGTGGAAGACAAAAAATAGAAAATCAGATAGAGGAATACTAATTATATACAGACCGAAATTGTTTATAAAATCGGGGTGGGGGGAACACGGAAATATACGAATGAAGCCGAAATGCTAATAAAATATTTAATATTTTTCTGGTTGTAAAATAAATTACAAGAATATTTGAAATTAATTGTAAATGTATTGAAAAATTACTTATAGAAATGGGTTGTTATATTAAAGATAGAAATAAATAAGTTGCATGCATAACGAAGACTTTTATTTATTTTTATTTATTTCATTTTATTTCATTTCATTTATTTTTACATTTATTTTTTGTTTTGTAAACCTGTTTCTGACAGTCCCATGTTTAAAATATTTTATTGACAACAACACAACAGCAGAAGACCGAAAGAGAGCATTGTAAAGGAGTGATACTGATTGTATACAAACTTATTAAAGTCAAAAAGAAGATCTGGAAAGATACGAATGCAGCCAAAGAATTCTCGAATCATTGAAATTAGTTGTAAAAATGATGTTTTAAATCAATTTACAAAAATGAGTTCTTACATTAATCATGAAAGTAAATTCCGTCCAATGATAAAAACATCACACATTTAATTTTAAATAACGGAGTGTTAGAAACATGAATTCATATCCCCACCAAAAAAGCAAAAAAAAACCCTGAATATATGTAATATGTATTTTAATAGGCTTTGCCAGTTTTTATTTTTAAGAGTGTATTCACCCCAATCATCTTTATATTTCAATATATTATCAATCCAAGGCGGAGAGCTGGCGAAATGCTTAGCGGTATTTCGTTTGTCTTTACGTTCTGAGTTCAAATTCCGCCGTGGTCGACTTTACCATTCATCCTTTCGGAGTCGATAAATTAAGTACCAGTTGCGTAGTGGGGTCGATCTAATCTACTGGTCCCCCTCCCCCAACATTCCGGCCTTGTGCCTAGAGTAGAAAAGTATATATTATCAATCCGATTAAGATGGCGAGCTGCTAGAATCTTTAGCACGCCGGGCAAAATTCTAGCAGCATTTAGTCCGCCTTCAAGTTTTGAGCCCAAATTCTACCGAAGTCGACGTAACCTTCCATCCTTTGGAGCTCGATAAAATAAATAGTAGTTGAACACTGGGGCCAATGTACTCGATTTACACCCTTCCTTAAAGTTGCTGGCCTTGTGCCAAAATTAGAAATCAATATAACAGTCCTTCGTAAGGCGGCGAGCTAGCAGAATCGCTAGTACGTCGAGCAAAATACTATCCACCATTTCGACCTTCTTCACGTCCAGCATTCAAATTCCACCAAGGTCGACTTTGCCTTTCATCTTTTTGGGGTCGATAAACAAAGTATCAGTTGGGCACCGAAACCGATGTGATCCACTTACCCTCTCTTCCGAAATTGCTGGGATTTTGCCAAATTTGAAACCAATATATTATCAATCCGATTTGGAATTTCCTTCCTCATTTCTTGATTAGAAATTATGCTAGCATAGTCTTTTAAATAGCATTTAAACGCAAGAAATATCGTTATTCTATCGGAATATTTCTGTTGTCAATATAAGAGTCCATTGTTGCAAGTTCTTTTCTAATACTATTTAGATTTACCAACAAAAGTTATCTGCATTCATTCTTTTCCGATTGTATTTATACCATTCTACACATAAACCGTATACCTCTCTTTTAAAGTTTGTCGTCCGTTGATATCAACACCTTACATTTTATTTTAAATGTTCGAGGTGAATTTGTGATCGGTGATAAAAATAACTATATGGTTGGCATTTTACTTTAATATGTATAACCGGTGTCTACGTCAAGTGATTTACATATTTTCTCGCTCTTCCTTTCACTCTCTCTCTCTCTCTCTCTCCTCTCTCTCTCTTTATATGTGTGTGTATGCTATATATATATAGGCGCAGGCGTGACTGAGCGGCAAGAAACTTGTTTCCCAACCACATGGTTTCGGATTCAGTCCCACTGCGTGGCACCTTGGGCAAGTGTCTTCTACTATAGCCTCGGGCCGACCGAAGACTTGTAAGTGGATTTGATAGACGGAAACTGAAAGATGTCCGTCATATATATATATATATATATATATATATATATATATATATATATATATATTATATGTGTGTGTGTGTGTGTGTGTGTCTGTGTGTGTTTGTGTGTCTGTTTGTCCACCCACCATTGCTTGACAACCGATGTTATATATGTATATATATATAATATATATATATATATATATATATATATAACCTGGGTAAAACTTTAAACTGCATGTGGTAGTGAAACCTTGGTACGAGAGTCCCAGGGTATGGGGGAGTGTGGTATAACCTTTCAATCACTATATTGCCCGGTGTACTCTTATATGGAGTAGTATCACTGTTAAAGTCCAGGCTATATGTCAACTACCATGTGAACCATTGGTAGAGAAAGGCCCCTAGTTCCCGTTGGAACTTTCTACTAGGAGAACGTACTCATAAACTGAAGTGCAGTGGGTTTCTAATCGTCTCAACCTTTGCTGTGCCACTGGTTTTATAAATTATTCCGCCGAAAAGCGGACTCTGTGCTATGAAAAGCTTTATCCACTCAAAGCAAATTCCCACATCGTGAACTTTTGGAATGTTTGTTTGGACTTAATGAGTTTTGGAAGTTATCCTACTCCATCATCAGTTGACTTCCGTCATGTGTGTAACCACAAACGTAACTCACAAGTATTGTTGTAGATGCATATGAAGTCGGGAGCAGACAGAAACACCATATTTGCACTCCTAACGTCAGCATAAAAGAACATCGATGATATAACAGTGAGAGAAAGAAAGACATGCAACAGCACTCGACTAGTACTTCTTTTCAGCTGAGTACAGAGGAGCTGCAAAAAATGAATTTGAGTGGCTGTAGAATGCAACAAGCAGCTCATTCCAGGAATCAGGCACACATCGTTAAACACACGATTATAGCCATATATATAGTTTCTTTAATCGTAATACTTTTCTCACTACTCGAGTCTTATGCCACAGTGACCATCAGACGAGAACTACTATAATTCGATATTTCTGTTATTTTTATATTCCCTGGTTTGAATATGATATTTTGTTTATGACTCTCGTCTGCGTCCGTTGGTCTCTCTGGGTGTTCTTTTTGCTATTTATTTATTAGAGCGTCGTCTGCAATTATTTGTTTAATTGGTTAGTTTCTAATGTTGTTTTATCACGACACTTTGCTTTGTTGGAAGCGTTTAAGGGTTTATAAAATTCTATTTTCTTCTTTATATCTTTTGTTTTTGTTCATTTACTTTTTAAAACTTATTTATTGAGAACCATTATTTCTTGCTTTCGCGGTTTCTATTTTTCTTCGGTTCACTGAGCGTATTTTTTATTTATCATATTCACTTGTTCAGATGGCTTTTGGTTATTATATTTCTTCTTCTTATATATATATATATATATATATATATATATATATATATATATATATATATATAATCACTGGTTTTTGTAAAAATGACTATTTGCTATTTTGATATTTTTGTCTTCGGTTCGTTAATCAAATTTCCTAAAAACAATTTATGTTCTAAACAATTTTACATTTTTTTCCGCTTACCAATATACCATTTTATACATTTACTTAATGATTTTGCAACTATAATTATACGACTACGATGGAGACTATATTTCGCTGATGAGGTCAGCAAAAAGCAAACACATCCTTTGGCCTGTTTTATTAATTTTTAGTGTTTTAGTGTTCTATGTTAACACTAATTTACCTCTTAGCTTAAAACCTGATATGTATTTTACTAGTAACAGGTTCGAATATTAAAAAAATGTCTTCAATGATATAGCGCCGTAAAAAGTCCATTATTATCCGAGACAGATTTCATATATTTCAGTATAGCTTTACCTTCTAGGAGAAATCGATTTTTGAGCTGTGGACGTAAATGGTTTCCAATATAAACAAAGCTTCTATCAACACTATTTTTTTTCAATTTTTACCTCGTTATTATAGTTTAGTATTTTATCTTTTATATGTTTTAGAACTTATATATAGTGATCCTCACTATTAAAAAATAATGATAAATAATGATACACAATAAATAGGTTTAAAGATTTGGTTGTCACCTTGAATGCGTTAGTGTCTAAACAAAAACTGTCTCTTTTCCTGTTCACTTTGGAACTTACTTTGATAATATTAGGCTGTTTTATGTGTGAGTGTGTAGTGGTGATATTGAGCTAGGAAAGTTACTAAACAGAAATTAACGGCCTCCCTACCGCTCTTCTCTCTCCCCCTCTCTCTCTGATTAGTGTTTACTTTAATAGTGTTAGAGTGTTTTGTTGGGGTATGGTTTTTAATGTAATATCATACAGACTCAGGTACTAAATAGGGGCTTTTCCAATCGTCCATTTGATTAGGCATTAAATGTTTGCAAGGATTGTATTAGATTCCTCTGCCATATCGAATAAAGCAAGAGATCTCATGGATACTTTCACATTGACTCTTGTGGCCTTTACTCGAGAATATTCTAGAGTGTTTTTAGTCCTGCTGCTGAGCTACTAGAGGGACAATATGAGGGTAGATTCAGGGCTTCATGAAGTCCTATTTTGTTTCTCTCCTTGGCACGAGGATATAGATTTTCGAGGATGGGTTAGCGGATTTGTCTGGTGGATATTTTATCGACCCTGCTAATATGAAGGATGATTAATTGTAATGTTAACAGATGTGAGTTCATGTCATACGTGCAACCTTCGAATTTTTTCGATCCGAAGGGGTTTTAACTCGATATTTACACAGTTATTTATGACTTTAATTGCTTTGAGAGCCACCATTCGAAGAAAGAATTATTGATAAACAAAGGAGGTGCAGTAGTTTAAATACATAGAGGTGATACGAAGAAAGGATGTCCGATAAGTCGAGTTTCTTTTTTCTCACTGCAATTCACCCTATGATGCATTGCGAATCGGTCTGTTAGTTGATGTATGCTTCCAGATTGCAAACGTTTTCTGTAGTTTTTTTTATTGGTTTGTTAAGCTAATTAATTTTAATGAAAAGAACTCAAATCTCTTATATTATAGAGCATTTTTGAGAGGCTGGCATTGTCATGTATATGACAATCACCAGAAAGACATGAGCTTGTGTGTATGCCTGTGTGAGAGGGGGGGGGCAGACAGACACACAGACAGACACATTGGAAGCCAAGCAGACAAATAGAGACAAATAGGCGGAGAGACTGATAGATAGACAAATAGTCGGAGAGACAAATAGACAGAGAAGCAAAGATAGGATAGAACGGTAGAGAAAGAAAACGATTCGAACATTGTTTGCTACTTTATTTTATTGATTCTGAGGCGATGAAAAATAAATGCGACCTTAAGGGAACCTCAACTCAGGATACAAAGAGCTAGAATAAATGCTGCAAACTTTTTATCCGACGCTCTCACGTTTCTGTCCATAGAATGGTAATTCCACTTCTTCTTAGAATATTTGTTCACGACTCAGATTCTCATAAGTTTTCTTTCGATTCTGTATTTTGCTTTATAAATCACAAATCACATTCTTTTGAATGAAATGGCGAGGAATTTCGAGAGGAATATTTATCCAATAGATTGGACTAATTCAGTTTCACAAGCAGCTGATATATTCTTCCATAGAGCATGGGACGTTGTTTCTGATACTTGAGTTTGCTGTTATTGAAACGGCTGATAGATTTCGATTATATGTTTATCTCTGTACGATTGGATGCATGTGTGAGTGTATGTGTGAGTGTATGTGTGTGTGTTTGTGTGTGTGTGTGTGTGCATGTGTATAAGTGTGTGCGTGTGCATGTTCATGTCTCAGGCAACGATAAGTGCGTTCGCAATTGTCTTTGATTCTGTATATATCTGCGTGTATGTATGTGTGCGCTTTGCACTATGTTTGGTGTATTAGTTTTATTTCAGAGCATATGTGTTTATTTGCGTATGGATGTGTGTGTACATATGTGCGTTTGTGTGTGTGTACAAGTTAGAGATTCAGATTGTGTATATGTGTTTATGTTGTGTGTATGTATGCATATATATATATATACATGCATATATATATATATATGTATGTGTATATATATATATATATGTGTGTGTGTGTGTGTGTGTGTATGTATATATACATGTATATATATATATGCATATAGATGTGTGTGTGCGTATATATATATGTGTGTGTATCAAAACAACAACAAAGCGGATATATACGAAAAATGGCTCAACCGGACCCCGTTAATCCTCCCACGTAAATTCCAGTTCAAAGCTATTACAGAAGAACCTGAAACACAAAGACACCTCAGGGAGAGAATGGCACTGGAAAAAATGAAAATGGAAATAGAACTTCTGAAATTGAGGGCCCAAACGAATGAGGATAAAATAAAATCCACCGATGAAGATATCAACGAAGAAATTCGCAAAATGACCCAAGGCCCAGATCAAGAGAAGTTCTCCAAACTATGGAAAGAGGACTGTGAAAAAGAAGAACTAAAATCTCTCCAACGCTGGGAGAAAAGCGCCACTTGGTTCTCAGACTATGAAGCCGTCTTTCAAACAGAGCACGCCTCCAACAACCCTTTCCAGAAAATAAGAAAACCAAAACAACACCCAAACACCGATACACACCTGTCTAAAAATCGGAACCTTCACTACTATCAAAAAAAGAATACAGGACCTAACCCTAACTCTGTAAGCAGCCAGCGATACAATATCAGGAATACCCCCACTTCAAGCAGAGAAAGGATAAATCAACACCCACAGCATAGACACTGCAACCTCATCCCCACCCAAAGGAGTTACCAACGAAATCTTCGTCCCACATTAACCGGTTAAACAACCATGCACAACAAACCCACACCACTTGCAATGATTACCAACGAAGGCCTCCTAGAACACCACACCCGAATATGGGATATCGGGATGCTCTCCTCAATACTGCTCCAAGAACACACACCATAAATCACAACAGGAGACCCCTAATCAACAAAGAACAACTATATACTAGCTACCATCCCAACCACCGCATTCATTTTTTAGACCCAATACGCAAACACAGAGACACAAGATAGCACCAAACAAGCAGGAGGAACCAAAAGTAATAAAAATTATTAATCTAACTCACAAGGAACTAACAGCAAACCAAATAAACATACTTTCCAAAGGACTTAAGTTTACACCCACCCCACAACACCCCAACTACAATGAAATGAAAGAAGACATCGCAGAATTCTGCAGAAAATTAAGACTTACTGAGGAGCTATACGATAAATACAACGAGGACGAATCGTTAGCCAGAATAGGAGTAACTACACCCCCTCGAAAGGTAAGAATAAAACACTTGATGATTTCTGTGACCACATATCAAATTACCCATATCAACATATGCACAAACAAAAACACAAACCAAACTTCAGCAAAAAAGAATGGGCTGAGTTGAACAAATTAAAACTAGATAAAACAATAACAATCAAAGAGGCCGATAAAGGGAGTGCTGTTGTCTTAATGGATACGACATTTTACATAACTTTGGTACTTTCTATGCTGGAAGACACAACATACTGTGAAAAGGCACAAAACTACAGTCAACAAAAAATAATGAGGGAACTAAAATCCATATTAAACCCATACAAAGCAGGGCTCACCGACAAAGAATATGATTATATGACCAATTTCACAAGTAAAACTAGCCAATTCTACGGTATACCTAAGATCCACAAAAGTGAAAAAATAAGCAACGCATGCAAGATAGCTACAGACATAATAATTAAAGTCCCTAATCCTAATGACCTCAAATGAGACCCATAATAGCAGGTCCCGCATGCGAAACCCACCGCCTCAGTAACTTTTTAGACACCCTGTTAAAACTACTCCTCAAACATGTCAAAAGCTATATAAGGGACGACTTAGATATGCTCAATCACCTACCGAATACTATAAACAAAAACACCATACTGTATCCTTCGATGTAGTCAACCTCTACTCCAATATCCCCCACAACCTAGGACTAGAGGCAATCCAATTCTGGCTAGAGAATCACGCCAACGAACTACCACACCGCATCAAAAAAGAATTTGTGATAGAAGGGGTTAAATTCATCCTGGAATAAACTTCTTCGCCTTCAATGACAACTTCTACCGACAAAAATCGGGGACTGCGATGGGTACACGAATGGCCCCCTCCTTTGCCAACCTAGTCATAGGATACCTAGAGATCAGTCTGTATCGTAAGGTTCTAGAAAGATATGGCAGCCCTTTCTCCATCTACATAGAAAACAACTGGAAGAGATATCTAGATGACTGTTTCATCCTTTGGCATAAAAATATAGAAAAACTCATAGAATTCCAGAAAATTTTAAACGGACTGGACGTAAACATCCAATTCACGATGGAATATAGCCAACAACAACTCCCCTTCCTCGATATCCTCATTAAGAAAGCTAATAATATAATAGAAACAGACATATACTATAAGCCTACAGACTCTAAGCAATATCTTCCATTCAATTCATGCCACCCCAGACACACCAGGATGAATATCCCCTTCAATCTAGCAAAAAGGATATGCACTATAGTCTCTAACGCAAACACCAGAGACACACGACTACAAGAACTAAAAGATACCCTAATCACCAGGAACTATCCACCTTCACTTATTGACAAGTGCATTCAACGTGCCCTTCAACTTAACATCAAGGAACTGAGACATCCCAAATCAAAGAAAAACTTACAACCAAAAGCCTTACCATACATCTCCACACACAACCCTCTCAATAACGAAGCCTTCGACACCATCCTCCACAACATACCCCTCCTAAAAAAAGACCACAGAATGAACACAATCCTCCAAACACACACGATCATAAAAAGCAAAAGACAGCCTAGATCCATGAAAAGTCTCCTTACACAAGCCCGAATTCACTCTTCAACACAGAAGCCGACAGTAAAAAAATGTGGAAGACCCAATTGCGGGATATGCGACTATCTAATTGAGGGCTCAGAGTTCTCCTTCAAACAGGGACAACGGTTTACAGTGAAAAGCAACTTCACATGTGCTTCGGAGAACCTAATATACTCACTAACCTGCTCCGGGTGTCAAGAGCAGTGCATAGGCCAAACAAAAATGGTTTGCGTAAACGAATGGCCCTGCACAGATCCCAGATAAAAATTCCCCAAAACAGAAAAATAGCTTTTAGCCAACACATAGATACTTGCGCCAACAAAAAAAACACCAAACTTCAGAATTTTCCCCCTCTACCAATTTAGGGACGATACAACCTCGAGACAACGAATAAGTAAAGAAAATCTCTTATTACAAAATACAAGCCACTTCTTAACGGGTCTACGACAAACAATTAATATACCTCAACTTTAGAATAAAAGAAAAAATATATATACACACACAAATATTACACTCCATAGAATCCATTACTAATCAGCCCCTTCATAGCTAAACTTACACCCATTCATATTCTCCCTTCTCTGTTTTTTTCTTCTTCTTCTTCTTCCTCTTCTTCTTCATCACCATCATTATCATCATCATCGTCGTCATCATCATCGCCACCATCATCACCACCATCTTCTCCTTCTCCTCCTTCTTTTTCTTCTTCTTCTTCATCATCATCATTATCATCATCATCGTCGTCATAATCATCACCACCATCACCATCATCGTCATCTTCTCCTTCTCCTTCTTCTTCTTCTTCTTCTTCTTCTTCTTCTTCTTCCTCTTCTACTTCTCCACCCCTACCCCTTAACTTTGTCACTAATGTTTTTTAGTATAACACCTACGCTAATTCTATAAACAAGCCTGTCAATATAAATATTCTCCTGAATTGAACTGAGACTGCCAGCCGCCACTGACCATTCAAAATACGACCATCAAGGCACTCCCAGATTCTCCCACCCCCCTTTCCTCACCAGCCTTCTTCCTCTACTACCCGACCAAGAACTCACAACGACCTTCAACACACAAGTGCAAACAAGGGAGTCAGAGAAAGGCAGAATGCCACTTAAATCTGAACACTACTATAGAAATATTCTTTTAAAAAAACTTTTCTTCTAATTTTTCTAAATTTAATTATTTAATCGTTACAGTTGAAAAGGTCTCAAAATGACCGAAACCGGTACTGAAATGTTCACTATAAAATTATTTTAGCATTTTATATTTTTGACTTGTTTTTTCATATATATATGTATATATATATATATATGTGTATTTATATATATATGTGTGTATGTATATATATATATATATATATATATATATATATATATATATATATATATATATGTCTGTGTGTGTGTGTGTGTGTATGTATATATACATGTATATATATATATATGTATATATGTATATATATATGTGTGTATATATGTATAAATATATATATATATATATATGTATGAATATATATGTATATATATATGGGTGTATGTGTATGTATATATATATATATAATATATATATATATATATAATATATATATATATATATATATATATATATATATATATATTATGCTGGTGAATAGAGTGTAGACCACCAAGTGATCAAATCAATCCCATCAATTGATTGTTGTTAAGAACATAACACAACGTCATAAACAGTTGGAGCTAGCGTTGGAGAGTAGAAGGGAAGGTGCAAAGGAGAGGGTGTTAGTTGGAGTGTAGTGGAGTGTTGGAGTCAAGCGAGGCAAGGATGTGGCTGATACGAATGAAATAACACAACGCTAGAGTAATGAAGTAATAGTAAAGACTTGGTGAAGGCGGTTTGAGAGAGTTGGAATATAGAAGCGAATACAGAGAGTGATGAGGCTGATATGACAACTTCAAGTGTGATTGGGGTTGCGTTGCTGTTGGGGGAGGTAGTGTGAAATGAGGCTGTACTAAGTGGGGAGTCTGATAGAGAGAAAGTGGTGATATGTAGAGAGGCAGTGTTGAGAAAGGTCTTGTAGCGCTGGAGTGATGGAGTGACGTAATAGAGTGGTGGAGAATTTGAGTCAGATAAGGCAGATTCAGAAAGGTGAAGTGGGGTGATGGGTGGTTGGAGTAAAGTGTGTGACTATACTGCGGTGGTGGTCAGAATTGAGGCAGTGCTGGATTGGTGGATTAATGGAATGGTTACGATGGAATAGAGGAGTAAAAATATGGATATTCAATGGTAGAGGTGTATGTGTATGTGTTTGTGTGTGTTTGTCTGTATGTGTTCGTGTGTGTGTTTGCTTGTTTGTTTGTGTGTGTGTGTGTATGTGTGTGAAAATGGTGAAGCGAATATTTGTTCTAGCTTTCCAAACCCACTGATCCATGAGAATTGCTTCAGAACATCAAAGACATTCCAGTCGATATGTTTGCAGAAGGTTTCTGATGTTAGCCTCTATTCCGCAAATATAAACACACACACACACATCTATACATACACACAATTATAAAAGTGTACAAGCAATAACATGTGTACACGCCAACATATACATGTGTGTGTGTGTGTGTCTGTGTCTATATGTGCGTGTGTGTGTGTGTATATATGTCTGTATGTTTACAAATCTCTGTCTAATTCTGTGTTTGTGTGTGTGTGTGTGAATATATATATGTATGTATGTATGTATGTATGTATGTATGTATGTATGTATGTATGTATGTATGTATGTATGTATGTATGTATGTATGAATGTATGTATAGACATGTATGTATAGACATGGACATATCTCTCAACGGATACACATACATATACATGCATACACACAGATATATAATTAACATAATTTGCTATATAATTGTTTTATTGTTTTAATAAATGAAATAATTATTTATCGACATTTATGTCCGCACAGAAAAACACACACACAAACACATACACACACACAAGCAGGTATCCATATGTAAATAAAGGAAAGAAAGAAAGAAAGAAAAAGGAAACTGAATGCTTTTCTCACCATACTTCTAGCACTGTTATTAATTTCACGCACTGGAAGTTTTTGGAAGCATGTGTAGGCCACAGACTTTAAAAAAGTAGATATATATTTCTTTACTTTTAAAAAAAGTAGATATAGTTATTATGGTAACTGTGTTGGCTACGGTTTCACGCGCATCGGCAACAATGAAGTATGAACACTATCGTGGCGTCGTCGTTTGTGATGGTAGGTGATACGCACAGAGAGTTGCTTTAACTGTGTGGAAACAATGGACAGGAGACAATGTGCCTTCATGTAAAAGATAGGTGGGTTAGAGGTTTCACAGGAACAAGGATTCACTGAGCGCTCAGACGTCTTAGACAAACTGCGAAGATGAAAAATGATGCTTAGTTAAAGTATCATAAAAGCATCAATCTATTAGTAGCTCTTTTGGTTATGTATTATATAGATATTTATTACTCACTGGATTGAGTACTTTTT
>NC_043004.1:92286933-92321933 GCF_006345805.1 Octopus sinensis
CTTGTAATCTAGATAGAGTAACTGTAGATTTCTCAATAGTTCAGCATAGGTGTTCTCTTTTTAACTGGTCTTCATCTTTATGTTACATCCTCTGGGCAGTTAATTTCCAAAGCTGTGCATAGTTTCTCTTCTCTATCCCAAATCATTATATCAGGTCTGCTGTGCTTATATTTTATTGAGGTCTTCATTAGTACATTCCATCACTATTTCTTTTTATCATGAGCGGCTATGGCTTCTACCATATTATGGATTGTTATTTCTTTGTCCTTGAGATTATCCTTCTGACGGATTTCATTATAGATAGAGTGTCCTTTCCAGAACGTCATGTCTCATCGGTAGATAGTACCGTAATGACATTTTCGGACAACTGCTTACGATGTGGCTGATACCTTCGCTGTTAACTCCACAAAGTCTGCATCGGTTGTCACATTTTACTGCTTTTTCTGCATCTCTATCCCTTTTGTGCACAGGTACATGGTTGGTATTTCTTGTTCCTGGATTGCAAACGCATACCCTTCAAAGTGGGAGGTAATAATCCGGCTACTCATCCATGATAAACTTATTTGATGTCTGATGTTACTATCATCACATAGCTTTATACTAACATGTCCATGCATCGTCTTCTGCTCATATTGTCTCACCCTTTCGTCTGATGATACGTTGCGGTAGATTCGTGCGACTTCTTTGGGAATGTATTCTAGGTTATCAGACAAAGAGTGTTACTCAAGGAGCTGCCTCTCAAGTCTTATGATGTTATCAGCCTATTGTATGCAAACTTGTTCAAGGAATGCACTTCGACACTTGGTGGTTAAAAGATCTTGCCGAAGGGATATGATGCGACATTTTGGATCGATGTTAAGCCTCTGCCACCTTGTTTTCGTTTTGAGTACAGGCAGTCTACGTCAATGTTTAGGTGGAAATTATGTGTGCGTGTCAGTATTTTTCAGGTTTTGACATCAATGGCTCGGATCTCATCAAGTGCCCAGTCAAGCAGCCCCAATGTATGTATGTATGTATGTATGTATGTATGTATGTATGTATGTATGTATGTATTCATGTCATTATTCAGTTTTATTTCAAGCTTTCTTGCCTATAGAGACAAAGTTAGTTTCCAACTTAGAGTCAAGGCTCCTTCATTGGAATTGCAACATCAACAACAGGGTATTTTTTTATATGTATATATACATGTATGTATGTATGTATGTATGTATGTATGTATGTATGTATGTATGTATGTATGTGTGTATGTATGTATAAGTGCAAATGTGTATGTTTTGCTTATGTATGTTATGTATATATGTATGCCTCTAAGTGTCTTCTTGTAAAAAAGCACATGCTCAAGGAGCGAGCGTGTCTCAGAAATTCTGCTCTCATTGACATCGATCACATTCAGACTTCACAATCTAAGAGTCGCATCGCGTATTGCTTCCTCCAGCCGACACCATTGCTACGTGCATTTATGTATTTCACTCTTCATTGCAACGTTCTGACTTATTTGTGACATACTACGAATGTGCATGAAGAGAATCAACTTTTTCTTTTTAGTTGCAAATTCAGTTCTTTAGAAGGGTTTGTCCTGAAATTGTTGGATATTAAATAAGGATAACCATCTTCTGATGGGCAAAGTAGCACCATGTCGCCTGCAAATATCAGCCAACGGATTCACTAACCAACGATTGTGATACAGCTTCCACAAACGTCTGAGCATGTCAATGCCTTCCATTAAAATTACGAAAAGGCAAAGTGACGATATGCCTCCTGCCGGAGTTCACGTTGAGCGTTTTGACTCAGCACCATTGAACCGAACACAAAGATCTAGACATTCGCATAAAGACTTCGCATAACTAGATGATGCCCATAAATCCAAACTCCTGCAAACCCCCACCCCATAGTATGTCACACAGTATGCGATCACATATGCCATTTCGAGGCACATTTATGTCTGAAAATAGCATTATTCCACACTGCACCCATATTATAAGGTCGATCCGGCCCTAGCTGAAGACAGACAGACAGAAAATGGAAAGTCCAGGAGGTGGCGGATGCAGTAAAGGAAAGCCTTACGATCAGAGAAATATTGGGACACACTCAGGTCAATAGACATGGTCTGGGGGTGCGTAACAAAAATGGAAAGATGGACAGCGACCCGGGAAAGATGAGGAAAGGTCTGATTTTAGAAAAGGAAGAAGATGCAATACGAATCCTGAAGATAGTACAGTAGAGCCAACAGGACCAGTAGATGATGTGGAAAGGTGCTTTCCAGAAGTGTCTCAGCTGGAACAACCTGTGGAATGTGGCACTTCTGAGAATACCTTTTATCCTCAGATCTATCTATGATCTCTCATCTATGATCTACATTCGAATATGGACCTTGGGAATTTCTTACCACTACTCAGGACTTTCAAGCAACACAAACACTAACAAGTCATTGTCAGTAACTATATAACTAATAGTTACTCTCAGAACTACAGCGAAAGACATTAAATATAAAATAAACCACTTATTATATTATATTATAGCAACTTCTAGCTTATACAAATGCAGAATTTGAATCAGAGACAGGCATTAAAGGTGAGTTAAGTGCATGGCTGGTACACCAAAATATAATAATATAAACATTGAAAATTGACGTCATAAGAATTTTATACGTTTCGAGACAACGTGAAATAATTCTGTTTTGGAAGAGTGGATCCCAAAGCACATAAAACTAATGGCATGTGAATATTGGGTTCAAAAACCCCTTTCGTATTAAGACGTCGGCTGACTGTGGGACATGAACCCACATATCCAATTAAAATATTAGTTACGTCTACAGGAGGTGTGGATTCGTGTTAGATGGGCAACCTTCGATTTTTTTTTTATCTAAAGGATTTTTCAGCCCAAAATTTACATGTTATTATTCATACCTTTAAGTGCTTCGAAATCCGGTGCTCCAAGAAAGAAATATTAACTGCTGAATCGAGAGAAAATGAATAACAGATTTGCGCAAAATAGTTGTTTTTCGTTAAAAAATTCCCAGTATTTCAATGACAAAACTCCATATTATCTTTGCTGTAATTACATTGCTATTAACAAAAGCTGGTGATATAAATAAGTGTCAGCATTCCATTTTTGTTAGATTCTATATGAGAATACAGAGCGTGAAATCTTTATGGGAGTTCTTCGTATGAATATTCAATTGCATTGATTTTTTCTTCAACTGTGATTACCGTAAGAATGGGGTTTAGAATAATAGCATAATGCAAACTACTTTTTACAAATGCAGCCAATACATATGGAAGTATTCGCATATACATACACACATACATACATACTTACATACATACATACATACATACATACATACATACATACATACATACATACACACACATACACACATACACACATACATACATACATACGTACGTACATACATACATACATACATACATACATACATACATATATAAATACATATATACACACACGCATACATATATAGCTAATATGCATAATGCGTATTTTGTGAATAAGGAAATTATAAAACACTTATAGATTATAAAAGTACATATACATCACACACACACAATCACATACAAATGAATTTATGTATATGTATATGTATAAACACATACATGCTTTCGTACATATGATTGCTTATTCACAGCCATGTACTATAAGGAGATAACTGAGGAGGTAGAGAGGTAGGAGTAGAAAGCTGGAGAAAAATGGTGACGGAAGGAGGAGGAAAGCAAGAATAAAAGACGGGGAATAGTGGGAAAAGATGAAGAGAAATGTGAAAAGAAAGGCAGAGAGAGAGGGAGCGAGAAAAGAGCGTGGAGGAAGTGCAAGAGAAAGGGGAAGCGATGAAGGAGGAGAGAGAGGGAGGAAGGGGGAACGATGAAGGAGGAAAGAGAGGGAGAAAAGAGGAGCGATGAAGGAGGAAAGAGAAGGAAAAGGACAAGAATTGTAGAGAAGAACGGAAAACAGGTGGTTTTACTTGGAGAAACACAAGGGCCGTGTGCACTAATACTTTAACAGAGGCATATAAGACCGATGGGGTCGTTTTCCAGTATCCGAGTATGAATTTACTTTCACCTATAGAAAGGGGGGAATTGCTCTGCTTTTCTGTGGAGATGCTTGTTTCCCAGGATTTTGTTAGAATTACCCTTCTGTCTACAGTGCAAAGCCTTCATCTCTGGCTTGCTTTCTTCCATAGTCTGCGATTCTTCAGCTGTTATCAAAGTCTGTACCAGTTTTCTTTTAATTGTTTGATGTAACTTGCAAGTTTAGTAGTATTCCGTTTTTTTGATGTTTCTAAATGAGACGTGGTTGAAATAACTTCAGTTAAAGGGTCATTCAGTCAATCTGGTGTATCATTTTAGGTTGGTGTTCATGTTTTCACCCACAAATTTTACTTATTCTTCTTAAATAATTTCCTCGGTGTTACAGGCTGCATTCAACAGACATACGGTGGTGTTCCTGAATGAATGAGCCACAATTCTTAGGAACGTTTGGCAGAGGACAGTAGCTGGCAGAAACGTTAGCACGCCGGGCGAAATGCTTAGCGGTATTTTCGTCTGCCGTTACGTTCTGAGTTCAAATTCCATCGATGTCGACTTTGCTTTTCATCATTTCGGGGTCGATAAATCAAGTACCAGTGACGCACTGGGGTCGATGTAATCGACTTAATCCCTTTGTCTGTCCTTGTTTGTCCCCTCTGTGTTTAGCCTCTTGTGGGTAGTAAAGAAATAGGTATTTCGTCTGCCGTTACGTTCTGAGTTCAAATTCCGCCGATGTCGACTTTGCCTTTCATCATTTCAGGGTCGATAAATTAAGTACCAGTTACGCACTAGGATCGATGTAATCGACATAATCCCCTTGTCTGTCCTTGTTTGTCCCCTCTATGTTTAGCTCCTTGTGGGCAATAATGAAATAAGCGGACAGAAGCTCTATGATGATCGGTGCTGCCTAAAGTGCAACAGAATTTTTTATCATGTTGTTTACCATAATGTTTAATAGGTAAAACTGTCAGCAAGTGATGGAATTGGGGAGAAATTCGTTATGTTAGGTGAGGAGCATTTAATCATCAACATTTAGACTATTTTGGTAGAAGGCAATGTTCATTTCTATATAAAATCTAATTGAGAACCTAGAGAACTCTTTATCTAACTAGTGTCTAAAAGACACATACTGATTGTTCATTTCTACATTGGCGTATTCAGAAGATCCAATAGGTATGTATGGAGCAGGTATTCTATGATTTCGCATATGGACTAACCACTTGGTCCCCTCATGCATCTAAAATGCAATTCTAGTTTCAAGTACTAAATAACATGACTTTCCCTGAAAAGTACTGAACGCACTAATACAATCCTGGTGTACTGACCCACTCGAGGCACAGGCAATTGTTCGCTTATATCTGTTTATATCCAGTACCATGGGTAAACAAAACGAGTGGAGATTATAGGGACAAATTTATAAAAATAGAGGTTTACAATAGAGGTTTACAAAACTGAGTACGAGAAACGAGACATGAAAATATCACAGTGTAAACGGAAGTGGAATTAGTCGTTCCAACATGGAGGCAATTTCTTGAAACCTTCACGGAACCATCATGGAACTTTACAGGTCCCAAATTGATCTAATGGCTAAAATTAAGCGCCCTCTACAAGATGTGTTTGACCTTTATGTACGCAGTGAGCAGGCCAATTCTGTGAGGTCATATAAGGTGCTCTTTTCAACTTTTCAAAAAAATTACAGGACGACAGAAGTTACCTTTCTACCCACATTTTTTATTCCAAATCGAAATGAAGAGGAAGAAAGGAAAAAGAGAAGAGAAAACAGGGAGAGGAAGGCCAAAAGTAATAAAAAATAACAACAGCTATATTAATGATGAAGAAGATGGTAAAGATGAAGATGATAATAATGGTGATGATGGTGAGGATAATTGGCACAACTATTGGGCGTTAAAAGGGTTACCGTCTAAATATATTTATTATCCGACAAAGTAGCAACACCCGATACATAAATATGAACTTGCCAAATTTCGTGTTATGAAAAGTCCTAATCGAAACGCATAGACACACATTGATACACTCCACAGAGAGAGAGGGGGGGGGAGAAATGCAAACACATACAAGTGTACAAAAGCACACACACTGGTACACATACACATACAAACACGGAAAGGTAAACACGCGCACATATACACAGGCGTACGCATGTATATGTGTGGAAAGATAAATATGGAAATAAATATATAGATATATAAGAGAAACAATATTGTAACAAATATGGAAGTAAACAAGATACATGTGTGTATGTATATGTGTGCGTGGTAATATATATATATATATGTGTGTGTGTATATATATGTATATATATATGTGTGCGTGTATATATATGTATATATAAATATATATATATATATATATATATATATATATATATACGCATATATACACACACATATATATACACACACACATACACACACACACACACACACACACACACACACACATACACACATATATATATATGTATAATATTGCGGATATATATCAGGTGTATGTATATAATGCACACACATCTCTCTGTGTGTGAATATTATTGCGAATAAGGTTAGAAAATACAAAACAACATTGCTTCATCATCACCATCATCATCATTATTAATTTTTTTACATTTCCATCTTTTTTACATATATTATACTAATATATTTATTATTATATATATTATTCACATTATTATTATTAATATTATTATTATTATCATTATTATTATTATTATTATTATTATTGAGTGAGAGAGCAGTTCATGCCATCAAAGTGACACTTATTATTATTATTATTATATTATTATTATTATTATTATTTGTTTACGATTCTGCTTTTTGTTTTTACTTTCACTTTGGCTTTTCGTGTTTTTGCTCTTGTTTCATTCACCTTAAGTGCAAAGACTAGTGCAGCTGTCAATAAAATAATATTGCTTTATATATGGAACATATGGAATTATTTATAGACCGTAAAGGTGCCTTCACTGAGGCTGGTCAAAGAGGCGTTAATGCCCGATATGGTTTATCATGTTTACGTTTTTAATAACATCAATTTGATCAAACGATATATTCTCTGTTCTGCCGCCTGCCTAGAGCAAGGTGATACTACTTATGAAAACAAATGCTTATATATATATATATATATATATATATATATATATATATAGAGAGAGAGAGAGAGAGAGAGAGAGAGAGAGAGAGAGAGAGACAGACAGACAGACAGACAGACAGACAGACAGACAGACAGACAGACAGACAGACAGACAGACAGACAGACAGAGACAGAGAGACAGATACAGAGAGACAGAGAGAGAGAGAGAGACAGACACAGAGAGAGACAGACACAGAGAGAGACAGACACAGGGAGAGACAGACAGAGAGAGAGAGAGAGAGAGAGAGAGAGAGAAATTATTTGATTTGATTTGATCTAGTTTCAGCTCATGAACTGTGGCCATGCTGGGGCACCGCCATTTGGTGTTGATACATAATTTTACTTCACGAAATTCTTTTTAAAAATTGACATTTGGTGCATGAGGGAGTTTGATGCGGCTGCCCTCATATGCATCTCCTACTGTGAAGTTGGTTCATCTGGGACACTTGACAGTAAGAGATCCACTTTCGTTTTAAAAACACCTACATCCACCCCATGCAGTTCTCTCAGGTCCTTCGAGAAGATATTAAAGAGCTGTGGTCCCCAGTAGCTTATATGCTGCATAGAGGCTATCTTTTCGCGCAGCTTCGTTGGATTGTCTCAAGTTCTGTAATTAATTTGGAACTCGTTGGTGACCATAGCTGGAAGCAATAATCAAAGTGGCTCACTACAAATGTCCTCCGGATGACTATCGTGGTTTCTCGATCTCTTGTTCTAAAACTTCTAAGAATCTATCCGGTCAGCTGCCTGCATTTCATTGCCAACATAGCAGCATGCACATGGAAGGGTGCATCAATACTCATGTAAATGCCCAGTTTTTGCATTGACTGTGTCTCTGGTATTGCAATCCCTCCATGTCCAATGTATTTAATTGGTATTGCATTTAGTTTTGCATGCTGATAGCACTAGGCTATTGATACATACATACATACATACATACATACATACATACATACATACATACACACACACACACACACACACACACACACACACACACATATATATATATAATATTGAATTTCTAAATGTCTCAAAGAGACATGAGCGGTGGTGGAGCGATAGAGGGGTTGTATAATGTCAACATAACGTGACAATCCCGTAAAGGGAATTACACCACCGCTAGGGCTAAATAGCGGTGGTGTAATTCCCTTTACGGGATTGTCACGTTATGTTGACATTATACAACCACTCTCTCTCTCTCTCTATATATATATATATATATATATATATATATACTAACATTGTGTGTGTATTAAATCTTACTTTCTTAAATCTTTATATCCATACTGTTTTATGGAGAATTTCCGTGAGAATTTCTCGTGACAAGTAGTGCAGACTATTCGAACAAGATAAATATGGTTGTACATAACTATATAAACATATATAGAGAGTCATAGAAAAAGTACTAAGCTAACAAAGAATAAGTCCTAAGGTCGATTTGTTCGTCTAAAGGTGATGTTCCAGCATGTACAAGAATAAAAGATTATATATATATTCTTTTTAGAAATTAACACTTGTTGCATAAGGGAGTTTGATGTCGCTACTCTCATCTGCACCTTCTTCTGTGAAGTTGGTTCATCTGGGACATTTGACAGTAAGAGATC
Source organism: Octopus sinensis (assembly GCF_006345805.1). Lineage (NCBI taxonomy): Eukaryota > Metazoa > Mollusca > Cephalopoda > Octopoda > Octopodidae > Octopus > Octopus sinensis. Next base: position 92,295,734 of record NC_043004.1, read on the forward strand.
CAGTTTCGTTTTGAAAACACCTACATCCACCAACATGCAGGTCTCTTAGGTCCTTCGGGGATATATATGTATATCCTTGTTTTTCCTGTGTCCCTTTCTGTAGAAGAGCGTAGGCTCGAAACGTAAAAGACTTTTTCTATTCCTGAGCGTTATACTAATACATCTGTTTTTGTACACCACCTGTCTTCGTCTTTTGTTGTTTTCGTAAACTCTCCATATATATATAGATAGATAGATAGATAGATAGATAGATAGATAGATAGATAGATAGATAGAAATAAGACGTGTGTGTGTGTGGCTTTTGGGAACTGAATCTCCAAGTGCATTTAATGATATGTTAAAATTAGGTTGAAAACCTTTTTGCATAGAAACAATCGAAGGCTGTCCGTGGGACATTTGTCAAGATATGCTTATCCCAGCATGGGTGTGTCTTCAAGAAGCTCGCTTTGCATCTAGGTGGTTTCGGATTCAGTTCCATAGTGCGGTCCTTTGAGCAAGTGCCTTTTACTTTGTCCCTGGGCCGACAAAAAAACCTTGTGAGTGGATTTAATAGGTGCAAACTGAAAGAAGCCCATTGTGCATACGTGTAGGTGTACGTGCGTGTTTGTGTGTGTGCATGTCTGTATGTCTGTGCGCGCGCGTGTGTGTATGTAGCTGTGTTTGTTTCCCCCCACAGCTTGGCAACCCGTGGTGGTTTGCTTTCTTCCTCGTAACTGTGTAAAACATACTGAAAGCATAAGGACCAGGCTTACAGACAAAATTAAGTACTACAAAATTAAGTGTATATATATATATATATTAATTAGGGTATCTACGAGATACCACCATGCTGAAAATAGCAGCCATGATCTGACTCTAATACCACCTTAATTGTCCATATATCAACACGGAGAGAAAATAAAGAGACAAGATGAAACTAGTACAAAATTACTGGATAATTCTAGATCCGGATTTCTGACTTTGCATTTATGAATGCTTTGCCTCGTCAGTAGAATACACACAGAGGAGAAACATAAATACATATATATATATATATATAAATACAACATTTTGAACTGGCCATGATGCATACGTGCATATAAATATAGGCATACGTTCGTATATGTAAGTATTCGTATGTTTTTTATTTTTCCTTTTCAATATTTCCAATTTCTTCTAGATGTTATGGATCTAGGAGATATTAAGCTTAAATGCTGTATAAATAATCTGCTAGAAAAGGCAGTCAATTATCAACTAGTCTTAACAAAATACATTTGTTCACATTAAAATATTGTATTTGATACTTATAAAAGTCTCTATGTTGATAATTCGAGAAACTTTATGTATAAACACCAATTTATTAATCAATTTAGCAGTCTACCTAGCAGATAGCCTCCCCACCAAACAAAAGAGGTGGTCAAGCTTGGGATGCCTTTCATCATAGATGTGATCTATAACGGTTCACTATAACATCTGCATGAAACGTACATACAAATTTATTATATGCAACCTACTCAGCATATATAAAATCCGATATCATAACTGAATTTGCTATTTTAAAGACGAGCGAATGATTGTGTGCGGGGCGAGTGTCGGTATCACTTGTATAGGTATATACATTTATGTGTGTGTGTGTGTGTGTGTGTGTGTGTGTGTGTGTGTGTGTATGTATGTATGTATGTATGTATGTATGTATGTATGTATATGTATAATATATATTTACACACACACATGTGTACACGCACACACGTATCTCTATACACACTTATATGTACACATGTACAGATACATCTCTTTCTCTCTTGGTCAGCCTCACTCTCATACACAGACCAACATACATGAATATAGAGATTAGATATTTTCTGCATGTCTATACACGTCTACATATGTATTTCTTTATCTGTGGATCCATACAATCGCCATTTTTCTTTATACTTGCATATACGTATATATATATATATATATATATATATATATATATATATATATATATATATATATATATATATATTTATAAATGAGGGTGAAAAATTGATATTAATTTAATAATACCATTAATTTAGCAATGAAACAATTGTTCAGGGTCAATCTATTTCTTCGTTATGTTTCACTTTCCTTCCGTTAAATGTAATGTTATTTCTACTTGGAAACATCTTTTCTGTGGCTATACTAACGGAGCTATTTTTAGCACTAGAGCTATCCACATAGTGGTAACTCTCTAATAATTTATGTATATATATATATATATATATATATATATATATATATATATATATATATAGGCATTGTTCAGAGGGCTTTTGTGTGTCTGCGTGGTTTTTTTTGTGTTGTTTTGTTTAATTCTTAATTGTTTGTTGTTGTTGGGTTTTTTCCTTGTCTGTATAGTTATTGGGTAAGTAGAATTATTTGCATGTTTTCAAATTCAATCTTGTTACATTGTATATTATCTGTATGTGTGTGTGTGTGCGTGTGTGTGTGTGTTTGTGTGTGTATGTACGTAGGTGGGACTGGCCGAAACTTGGAAGTTACTCTCAATACTATTCTTGTTGAAGAATAATAAATTTCTTCTCTGTCGAAAGCGTTGGGTAATCCTTCAGTTAAATGCAAAATTGTTTTTATTATAACATAGTATATATATATATATATATATATATATATATAAATATATGTGCGGCCATGTATATTATATATATATATCGCCATGATAGATCGTTAGCCACTACACACATATTTTTCTCTCCTTGTTTCTCTCCTTGCTTTTTCTATGTCCCTTTCTGTAGAAGAGCGTAGGCTCGAAACGTAAAAGACTTTTTCTTTTCCTGAGCGTTATACTAATACATCTGTTTGTTTTGTACATCACCTGTCTTCGTCATTTGTTTTTTTCGTAAACTCTCCTATATATATATATATATATATACATTAAATTTATGCGGCTCGAAACAAACCGATTGAAATCTCTAAAAAATTCGTTAGTACCGTATTGGTCCAATTTCGGGGTTAGTTTACAAGAAATTTTCCCCTCTTGTAAATTATGTATAAATTTTACCTTCAAAGGCATTTTTTGATATGCTGGCCATTGATAAAATTCTTTTCCCGAAAAAAATGTTATCCTATATCAATTATATATATATATATATTATATGTACACACACCACACACACACACACACACGCATACACACACATATGGGGGAGAAACAAAGTGAGGAGCAGAATTGTATAGGCACATATGGACAATGTCTAGTGGGCGTATTTTGGGCTACGATAGATCCCACGCTCCTCACAAACACACACACATACGCACACGCACACATGCAAAAACTCACACACATTCACACACACATGTAAGCATTCGCTCAGCTTTATATGCATGCATGTTCATTTGTGTATGTACGTATTATGTATATAGGTATACATACATATATGTATGTACTTGAGTATTTGTGTAGACCCGTAAAAATGTTCGTCTGTTGAGGTATCCCTGTTTGGATTCCCAGTACTCCACTTACTTCTGTATCAGCAGCGTGCCTGTGCTCAGCTGGGTGTGTCCCTTGGATTGTGTTGAAATAAAAAAGAGAATGTGATATAGAATCGAGCGTTGATCAAAGAATTCTTAATTAATAATATTGGCGTAAGGTTTAATTGGGGTGATAACAGAAAACGAGACGATATAAGGATAGCTGTGGAGATGCCGTTACCGTTGGTAATGATTGACATGGTGGAGGTGGTTGTGGTTGTGGTGGTGGTGATGGTGGTGGTGGTTGTGGTGGTGGTGGTTGTGGTGGTGGTGGTAGTGGTGGTGGTGGTGATGGTGGTGGTGGTCGTCGTCGTCGTCGTGTTGTTTGTGGTTGTGATGGTGGTGGTGGTGGTTGTTGTAGTGGTGGTGGTGGTGGTGGTGGTTGTGGTGGTGGTGATGGTGGTGGTGGTGGTTGCGGTGGTGGTGGTGGTGGTGTTTGTGGTTGTGGTGGTGGTGTTTGTGGTTGTGGTGGTGGTGGTGGTGGTGGTGGTGGTTGTGGTGGTGGTGGTAGTGGTGGTGGTGGTGGTGTTTGTGGTTGTGGTGGTGGTGATGGTGGTGGTGTGGTGGTGGTGGTGGTGGTGGTGTTTGTGGTTGTGGTGGTGGTGGTTGTGGTGGTGGTGGTTGTGGTGGTGTGATGGTGGTGGTGGTGTTGCGGTGGTGGTGGTGGTGTTTGTGGTTGTGGTGGTGGTGTTTGTGGTTGTGGTGGTGGTGATGGTGGTGGTGGTTGTGGTGGTGGTGGTAGTGGTGGTGGTGGTGGTGTTGTGGTTGTGGTGGTGGTGATGGTGGTGGTGGTGGTTGCGGTGGTGGTGGTGGTGTTGTGGTTGTGGTGGTGGTGTTTGTGGTTGTGGTGGTGGTGATGGTGGTGGTGGTTGTGGTGGTGGTGGTAGTGGTGGTGGTGGTGGTGTTTGTGGTTGTGATGGTGGTGATGGTGGTGGTGGTGGTGGTGGTGGTGGTGGTGGTGGTGGTGGTGATGCTTGTGGTGGTGATGGTGGTGGTGGTCGTCGTCGTGATGTAGATTAGGCCCTCCGTTGCTTACGACGCCGAGTGCTCCAATTTATCCTGATCGTGAAACTAATGTGCAAGTGGTTGAGCATTCCACAGACGCGTTTGTTTATTCTTAACGTAGTTCTCGGAGAGATTCAGCGCAACACGGAATGTTACGAGAGCGGCCCTTTGAATTTTAGCCAGTTGAGTGAACTGGAGCAACATGAAATAAAATCTCTTGCTCAATGACACAACGTACTGCCGGGAATCGAACTCAGGACCTTACGATCGCGAGCCGACTATCCATTAAACCACGCGTCTTCACTCGTGATGAAGATAATAATCATATTGATGATGATGATGATGAGGAGGAGGAGGATGACAGATATGCTTGTTGTATTTCTGGTTGTGATAATGATGATAATTATGATGATGATTGTATTGATGACGACGACAAATATAAAGCTGCTGCTGTTGCTATTGTGGTGCTATTTCTGCTGATAATAACGATTATTGTGTTGGGGATGGATACGTTGATGACGACGACGATGATGATAATGATGATGATGATGATGATGATGATGATGATGATGATGATAAAGATAACGATAATGATATCGGTATTTTTAACAAACAAGCCCATAAGCATGTAGAGGCCGCAAGTGTTTGGCAATGTGATGTGATGATAGTCATGCCTATCGCTTGGCCGAGTAGTCTCAACCCACCGAAAAAATGTCGAACTCAAAGATTCAAAAGGTTTATTTAAAAAGAAAAGGAAGACCAATGAAATCCTCGTATGTTTTCTGGAGAAAAAACATAGAAGAAGAGGAAGAAGAAAAAGAAGAAGAAGGGATGGAGGAAGGGAAAGGGGAGAAGGAGAGTTGCAAGAGAAGGGAAGGAAGCGTTGCTGTTTTCGATGTTCAAGTAAACAGACTTCAATGTCAGAGCTCCAGTGGAAAAGTAATTCTAACAAAGATCACTGAACGAATATTTGATACATTTTAACTTAGATCGCACTATTTCATCCAGAGTTGGAATAAAAGTTACATCTGAACATTATTTAAGCAATACATATTTCTACCATAGTCAATATGTAATATTTAGCAACCAATATGTGTTGCTAACTATAGTCGTGGTAACATTAGTTACGATAACGCGAAAACAAGAAAGCAACAAAAAAGAAAAAGATATTGCACACTGAAATTATTTCCAAGCATGAAAGGAAATTTTTAAAATATGTAATTACCAAACAGGCAGAGTCTCATGCTCAGACACTTGCGTTTGCAAATTAGAATTCACTCACACATACTCATACGCACGCCCGCACACACATACACACAATAATGTTGAAACTATTAATTTGAATAGGAACAAAGAATAAACATCACGACCAGTGACGATAGCACCAACACTAATAATAAATATTCTATCTATAGCAAGCATTGTTGATAAAAGGGAGTAAAGAGATTCGAACCATTTAAAGAATTTGAAAAAGAATGAAGGAGGTATTACTCTTTTACTCTTTTACTTGTTTCGGTCATTTGACTGCAGCCATGCTGGAGCACCGCCTTTAGTCGAGCAAATCGACCCCAGGACTTATTCTTTGTAAGCCCAGTACTTATTTTATCGGTCTCTTTGCCGAACCGCTAAGTGACGGGGACGTAAACACACCAGCATCGGTTGTCAAGCAATGCTAGGGGGACAAACACAGACACACAAACATATACACACACACACACATACATATATATATATATATACATATATACGACAGGCTTCTTTCAGTTTCCGTCTACCAAATCCACCCACAAGGCATTGGTCGGCCCGGGGCTATAGCAGAAGACACTTGCCCAAGATGCCACGCAGTGGGACTGAACCCGGAACCATGTGGTTGGTTAGCAAGCTACTTACCACACAGCCACTCCTGCGCCTATGTGGAAAAGAACAATGGTTTCCTGCGCGATAAATTTGTCCAAAAATTGTGAGAAGACAATTTTTAAAGATTAATTTTGTGACAATTATATAATAGTTACTTCTTTGTGACTACGGGGTGGGTATAAGCATGATGTTGTTTTTATGTATTTCTAGAATTGAGGTGTATTCAGTGATAGGGGCTAGCTGATTTTGTAATTTTATGTATGCGTTATTAGGTTTCAGTCGTGTGGTTTCTCAGAGTATCTCTTATGAAGTTACAATATCAGTAAATTCTGTAGTTTTAAAACTAAAGAAAAAGAATCCACATTCTCTCAAAAGAAAGGTTAGATAGAGCCCTGGCAAAAGTGGGATCCAACATGTGCTCGCTCAACCGAGCAATGTTTAGAGAAGCGGGTGGTTCTTCCTGAAGAACCAGGATCATGTGAAGAGATAGTACAACTAGAGCGACATAGCCGTTATGGGACTGGTAACGCAGAGCAAGTCTCAAGAGTAAGTAGATTCTGGATCACAAGTAGAAATATTTTCACAAGCATTGATACTTGACATTTTGCCACCTTAGCAAAAGTACAGATATGGGATGAGCATGGAGGTGGTTCGTAACAAAATGCAGTCGGTTGGAGACTGCATAACGTATAGGTCCTAATAAGTTCCAAAGACCACCACACTATCCAGGAGCTCTATATTCCATAAGGCATCAGAAATAAAGTAGGACAATCGAACTGGTAATGCAAGGCAGTATGAACTGTTGCTAGACACGTGGCAGAACTTGCTATTTGAGTGTCATTTTTCGTAGACTGACAAAAAAACACTTAGAAGTAAAAATTTGACAGCAGATAATTGAAGGAGTACCAATAGCAATATCCCCCATTGTGCCGCAGAGACAAAGACTGTTTGTGCTGGTTGTGTTGAGTGAAAAGGAGGGGGTGAACAAGAAAGAGTTTTGTGCTTGGTAAACTGTTAAGTATTGATCCATTCATCAAGTAATGGCGTAAGCTTCTGGTTCAATAGCTACTTACTGAAGTGACTAAATTTGGTCGCAAATTCTGAGTGCGTGCTGGTGTGTGTGTATGTGTGAGCACGTGTGTGTGTGTGTGTGTATATATATATATATATATATATATATATATATATATATATATACATACATATATACATACACACACACACAAATACACACACACACACACACACACACACACACACACACACACATATATATATATATATTACCATGGGGTTTATTTAACTTCTTATTCGTAGCCGGTCATTAGGAAATTGAAAAATCTTTTGTAAATCAAAATAGATTCGAGAATGTATATATTTAAGTGTGAGTTTATTTTTGTACATAGATTTTTTCTTTTTCTTTTGTTAAGATAATTTTGTATTCATATAACGCGTGAATATGTCTCTTTTGTACATGCTTGTGTGCTTGCTTTTTAATTATATAGGCACGTGTACGAGCGTTTGTGCGCGCAACACGTGTGCGAATGTATGTGCATGTGTGTATGAGTACGCAAAGTGTGTGTGAGTGGGTGATTGACTGAGTATGTGTGTGTTTCGTGTACGTGTATGAGTGAATGTATTTATTAATACACAACTTGCCGATTGACTTGTCGATATACATTACCATCTGGATGAAAGCCTTAATCAGCAGTTTTGCCTGTTCTTGTCTCTTTTCACACAATGTCAGCGTACTCAGATGGAACTAATACCTCTTGGGAGGAAAGAAAACAAAGCAAAGCGATATAAAATCTATATAGCAATAAGTATTCCTGTTTGTTCTCGGTATGTGTGTGTGTGTATACATGGTGCGGTGAATATATTGACGTCTAAATTAAAAAATGAAAATGATACTGACATTTCATTTTAACAGTCTATGTATATATATATATATATCAGAATTATATAAAAATACCTTGAAATACTAAAGACTAAATTTAGTCAATATACTCGCCATTTGCTTCAACTACGGCTTCCAGACGACTTTGGAAATTACTGCAACTCCTTTGGACGGTCCCCTCGTTTAAGTTGATGAATTTCTGACATAATCCTTGCCTTCAGTTCATCTTTGGTGTTACAAGGACCTTTCTAGATCTCTTGCTCAACTGAGCCCCGCACATAATACTCAAGGGGCTTGCAGTCTGATTAGTTAGATGGCCAGATGATAAGAGTGATGTGGTCGCACAAATTATCTGACAGCCATGACTGGGTCCTCCTGCTCGTGTGCCATGGTGCAGAGTCCTGTTGCTAGACGTAAGGTCTTCCAGCAGCCATCCTCTTGACCCAGGACAGCACTACCTCCTCCAGGCGCTGTGTTGAGTCTGAGGCCGTATGGGAAGATGAATGGAGGCATAACTTGCCATCATTGGTCATCACTCCAAACACCATGATGTTGACTGAATGTTCGATTTTTATTATTCTCGGTATTTGTTTTGGGGACACGACAAGCCAAAAGTTGTTCTGTGTGTTTATCATCTGATCCTCGCAGAAATTTTTCTCGTTTGAGAAAAACAAAGGAATGTTCGGTTTGAGGGGATGCTTGAGTTTGTTCAAAACCTTCGTAGCGGGGTCTTTCCTCTTGTCCCTGATGCCTTGGGATAAAAACTGGCCTTTTCTCATCTTGTATAACGAATACTGAATGTCTTCATGCACTACCTGCCTGATAAGAAACTCAGACACTCCTTGTCCTTCGCGATGGACCTGATTGACTTGGAAGGATCGTTGTTAATCACGACCTGGATCTCTCCAACAAATTAAGCAGTTCGTTTCTTATCAGAACGATCAGAGTGAGTTTTCCGAGCTACCATTTTGTATTGAAAATATGAAATGGCGACAATTTATTCATCACACCCTGTATATATAAATAAATAAATGCATATGTGTGTATGTGTGTAAATATGTATGTATATATATGTAGGTAAATACAAATATTCTTTTATTCTTTTACTTGTTTCAGTCATGTGACTGTAGCTATGCTGGAGCACCACCTTTAGTCGAGCAAATCGACCCCAGGACTTATTCTTTATATACATGTATGTATGTAAATACATATGTGTGCGTTTTGTGTGTATGCATTTGTGCGTGTGTGTCTATGTGTGTGTACATACATATATATGTATGCATATAATTATCTATACATATGTATATATGTAAGTATATATATATATATATATATATATATATATATATATGCATGTACATTTATGTGTGTGTGTGTGTGTATGTGTGTGTACGTATGTATGTTCATATGTATGTGTGTCTGAGTTTATATGTATGAATAAAAGTTCTCTCTTAGAGGTACATAACAGAAAAATTAGGCGTTGGTAATGTGACTATTTTCATTTATTCATATCATAAATAAATAAGATAGAATTATGGTAGAATCTGCCTTTGTGCGTTAATCTTTGTCTCTGCTAAGAACAGAGTGGTCACATATTTTTATATTTTGCTGTGCTGTAGCTCGTTATAGGCTAGACATCAAGCTTATGTGGCAAGTTAATTTTTTTTTTTGTGAAATGAAATCTTGAAGTTAAAGAATTTTGTGTTAACAGACTTTTAAAAAAAATTGTCTTTGACTACGTGTCTCTATTTGGATTTGTTTCAACTTTCGTTGAAATCACCGCCAGTAGTTGTTTAACACATTTAACTCTCTACAAATATATTTGCTATAAAGGCAAAAATATTAGAGGCTAATATAAACTGGATAAGCGAATTTGCATTTTGAACAGTTACTTGACAGCGAGATTAACCAGCAAACTATTGATGTTTAAACAGTGTTTTGTTTCATTGTTGCAATGCAGTACAGGACATATTTACAGATTTAGTACTGTAAGTTACAACGAATTTAAACAATACGTCTACAAAATGTTCGTCGGCAGAAATAGAGAGAACTGATGTACATACATTTCGACCCTTGTTGGTGTCATCGTCAGTAACTGAGCACGACCGCCAACTAGCCACAAGCACATCGCTTATAAACCGACTTATATTAATGTTCGACCTCACTACCATTAAAATACAACGTCGTGTATAACATACGGTAAGCTTGACGACTGAAGTTTTAGCTTCAATTTCCTCTGAAACTTCAATTTCCTCTGCGATAGGCATACTTCCTATCCAAGGTGACATTATATTTTTAAACATTTGAATGGAAAACATTAAATTGAAAAAAAAAAGAAATAATTCAATGACTTTGAATAATTTATTTGTACTAAATGTTTTAATGTTTTTTTTTTCTTCTCTTTCTCTTTTAGGTAAGTCATATGCTTTTGTTTAAATACAATTCTGCGCTGCTGAGAATGGGAATAGACAACAAAATGATGAAATCAGTACTATAAAAAAAATGAAGAAAATCAAACAGGTATTTTCACGACAATCATCATTGTTATGTCTATCTTAATTATTTGATTTCAATAATTTCATATGAACTTTCACTGAACTACCAACGTAAACCTCCATGTTCCTGTTTTATGGGTGGCTTTGGTTGCGTTTCATGTAGCCATTTCTTGGGTTGTGTTCTTGTGTAAATGTGTCAAGTCGGAAGTATTTTATTTTATTTTATTAATAGACATTCTTTATCGTACCTACTTCAGCGATTATTATGGCTGCCATTTATATTCTCTTCTGTCAGATTTCCATTTGAAGGTCTTCATATTTTGTTAATTTATAAACGCATAGTTTAAGAGATTTTCAGATTCTTTCCGTGCAATATGTTGGTCTCTCATATCTGATAATGTTATCTAAGACCTGGTCTTGATCAGTCTGGATAGGTATACTTTTGATTATCATAATGATTTTGATTCTGATAACATGACTGTCACAATCTGAATGTGATGTATGCTTACCCTATTTACTCTTAGTATCTAAGTTGTAGTCACATTGTTACTTTGTTGAAAAAGCAACCTAACGGTCATATCTGTTGATATATTGTCTTCGCAAATGCCGGAGAGCCAGAAAGGATGTGGTCAATATTTTCTTTCTGTAATTCTCATAATATGTAACATATTTTAATATCTTGTTTCATTAATGGGACATTAAATGGTAGAATTGGTAGCGTGTCGGACGAAATATTACGTAGTATTAAATTATATTTTTTTTATATTCTAGAAGTTGCCTTTCATCCACACTGGATCGATAAACTAAAATATCATTCCAGGACAGGGATCGATCAAATCGTCCATTTCTCTATTACGAAATGTGCTTTAGAAAAAAAAGTAATTACTTTTATGTAAAGCTGTGCGTTAGCAGAAACGGTAGAGTGTCAGACGATATTCCATGCATGCTCCTTTGCTCTCATTTCACAGACTTCTGGAGTCAAGTTACTATCCGTCTTCCGAGAGTCGATGAGATAATTAGCATTGATATAATAAAACCAATCCAATTAACTCTTCCCCCACCACACTCACACACACACACACACACACAAACACACAAACATGCACGAATGAGTGAACAAACGAAAGAAAATTTTGACAGGAGATGCATATATTATTTAATGACAGTTGATTAGGTTCCGTGCAACTTAAAGTTTCGTAGGCTCGTTAAACAAACCTATCTCGTCAGGCTTGTAGAGACCGTGAGTGTGTATGTGTGTATTTTTGTTCGTTTGTTTGTTTGTGTGTGTGTGCGCGTGTGCGTATGTTTGTGTGTGTATGTTTGTTTGTTTGTTTTTTGTATGAAATTATATATAAGAACAATTTAACATTCAATGGAAGGATCACTTAATATTTTATTGGTAGACAACATACTTGGTAACTTTTAAAGGTTGACATCAACATCGAAGTTTCGGCTCTCTAGCCGTTATTTGACATCCTGATGGCGGCTTATAAGCATAAAGTTTAAAATCACTGTCTTTTTTGCCTTCAAAATATTATCATATATATATATATATATGTGTATATATATATATATATATATATATATATATATATATATATATATATATATATATATATATATAAAATACAAAAATGGGACAAGAATGCAAAATATCCAGAGAGTTAGGTGATACAAAAAAGGTACAACAAAACATCCAGACAGACGATACAAAGAAAACAAGGACGGGTCATTCGAAGTTTACTATCCTCAGCTGAGCTCCAGATTATCTTTGCAATTTCGGCTGATTATATTCGAGATTGCTCCAAGCTAGCCAGCCCCAAGGAAAAACTAAGCTAAGAGTATTAGATTCCTTGGAAGAAGGCAGCGAATGTATACGAAAGCAAGGACGAAAAAAAAACAGAGAATGTTACACAAATACAAATGCAAATAACAGGACATAACAACAGGTATCTTTCGACTAAGGACGAATTAAATTAAGCTTGTGTGTGTGGAAGTAAAGCCTTACGGCAGGGACATAAGATTTTAAAGACACAGAAACCGGCATCATTATGATTTATTATAATTATCAATATTGGGTTTATGGTTTGGGAAAAACTTTAGAACGTCGTAAAACGCATATCGATAGCTTCCTGGCTCTTTTCGTTATGAGTTCAGTTTCTGCCGAGGTCAGCTTTAACCTTCCTTCATTCAAAGGCAATAAAGTAAAGTACCCACCAACTACTGGGACCAATGTAATCGACTATTCCCCTACCCCCATCAAATTGCCGGCCTTGTGCATCAATTATTAATTGAATCAATCATCATTATCATTATTGAAGCCGTGGTATTTCTCCCGGCTTTTTATATTCTAAGTTCAATCCCACCGATAACAATTTTGACTCTCATTCTTTCCAAGTATTTAAGTGAAACTAAAGTATCAATTAGATACTTGCTTCAATATAATTGATTGTCTCCTTCTCCCCAAAATTCTAGCTCTCTGCCTATAAAAGGAACTTTTGTCATTATCATGAATGAGGTGGTTTTGAAAAATCTGCAAGAGAACTTGAGCTCACCATTGCAACCTAACAAAATAACTTTTTGCCGCTCTGTTACTGTCTACAACAGCAAGTTGCTCCCATTCTCTAGTGTGTACCCCTAAGTGAATTTGCCAAAATACGTTCAATAGTCAATGTCAACGCTGTCTTAAGATGGGAACAGTTGACATGTCGTTTGTTATGCAACGACTTATCGTCTTGACCATCCTTTAAATGGAGCATGCGCGTGGAAACATCATTGATTGGCTTTCAAGTTGAATCAAAGAAGTAGAAGGAAAGATTGACTATAAAACAGCCCGGCGTAGTTTTTAATTAAGTCTCAGAAACGCATTCACATAATCTGTCATAGCCTGACAGTCTCCACCTTCATCCCTTCACACTGAAACACTGTAAGCATAAATAAATGTATAAATATGTCCTCTACTCTGGTGGGACACATGATTAAAGCGAATGACATTCAACGGCCGACTGTCATTTCGAATGAGGAAGATAGGACGTCAGCAAATTTGCCGTAAAACAGACAGACAGATGGAGATATGATTGGATTTATATGTCAGACACAGGAGGAGAATAAGTGACTGAAAAAAAATCGCTTAAACGCGCATAGAAAAGTAACAAAATAAATAACTGTCCTTCAGTAATAATGGACAACTTTTAATGGCCGTCTCTCAGTTCGAATGAGTAATATTTGCGGAGAGACTTTTCAGTCTGTATGATAGAGATATAGTTAATTTGATTAACTGTTAGGCATACAGACAGAACACTTGACTTCAGAATTACAGGAATACTCAGAAAATCTACGATAAAATATACGTAGAGCATTCATCGCATCACCTTCCTCGCTTAAATTTACGACTCGCACTGGAAGCCTCGCGATCGTTTCAGAAGCTCGGCTTTATCATCATTAAAAAATTCTCTTGTGGATACACAAACTCGTATAATAAAGACTGTATATCAAAGGCAAGCCTTTCTTTCCAGATCAAGTAATTGTATAAAGCTGAAGTGAAACTCTCATTGGGGTGCATATCTTGCATCTGGGATAATAATGTTGTTATACCAACCGATTTCGTAGACAGTATTCAAAGAGAGATCACTAAATTCATTAGGCATTCAATTACACTTCAGTCTCCACTCCACTACATGGACAGTGGGTTCTGTTTTACGGAGCGTATTGATCTTGTACCACCTCTGTTTAGGCATTTACGTTTCATTCTTCCAATCCGTCCATCACACTACTATGTCCAGTCATAACATCCCAGACGACAATACATCATAACTCCTTCCCTGCCCATGTTTCTTATGCAACTGTTGTTTTGCAATAGTTTTAGCAGTCGTTAAGGGCATCAATCTCATAGGTCTCCGAAATTCTGTGAAGGTCTTGGGAGTCGTACGTTCCTTCTGATGAAACTAAAATGCAATATAAAAAGCTAATGACTATTAATGACTATATTGTCAATTTGAATGAATAAATTAGAACTATGAATTTTCCTATTGAAAAAATATCTGTCTGCTTAAGTTATGTTTGATTTGGCAAATCGTCAGACATTTGGATTGACGTCGTGTCAAAGTGTTGACAGCGCATACAGAGGAAAAACAGATGTAAAGTTGAATATGAATAAAGCAGACGACACATAATGGCTGACAGTCAAACCGAATTAAGAAAGTACAATGATAGATTTTCCTTTAAAGCGCCTAACAACGCTTGAGTTGAAATAACTGTCAGACATTCATGCAGACGTAAATAACAGCTAAAGGATTGAGAGGCACAAACACATACAATGAAAGCGATAAAACAGTATATAAATACGTCATTCAATAAAACGAAACTCGAATAAAGTAGATAATATACAATGCCTGACTGTCATATTGAAGGGAGAAAGTACAAAGGTAGACAGTGTTTTAAAAGAGATTATCTGACGGACTTAGAATTCATTATTATACCCTTACCTTAAAAATTATTGCGACTTTAACACATTAAGACGCTCTTCTTTATTTGTAATATTTTTCCTTTCGTTGATTTTACTCTAGTTCTATCTGTTTAATCTGACCTCTTGAATGAGAACCTCCAAGTATTCATTAATTAGTTGTTCGTTTTGCTTTTTTCTTTACTCAATTACGCTTTAAAATGTTTACACTCATATTATTTAGTTTAAACCTGCTTAAAAAAAAAAATTGAGAGAAAATTATTTTCTTTATCCGTTTGGGGTGACAACACACTCTCCTGTGGCGGAAGTTAACATTACGATAAACGATCGAAATACACAGACGGACTGGTTGAGAGACTAACAAACAGGTATTATCATGTTAGATGAATTGTAAATCAAACTGACCGAATGACTGCCTGATATACTAACTAAATGATATGAATGGAGAAAATAAATAAATGTATGGGAATAAATAAACAACCAAATAAATGAAATGAAGCTTTCACTAGTTTGGAACATATCTAAAAAACAGACGACTTGCAATTGCCGATAGACACATCCAAAGAAAAAATATAAAGATAAACTTCAGTATAAATCGGACTGTCTGACGGTGATATGGTTGATTAACTGGTAGACATACTGTCAGACATAACGATAGAGAGAAAAAAATATGATAATAGTAGCCTGACTAGGAAACAGGTCGCAGACAGCATAAGTTTCTGTCAGATGGATGAAATAATGAAAAGATTCAACGAGATGGAAGAAAAAGATATGTATATGTAAGTAGATAAATCAATAAACTACAGTAAGGAAGTAAATAAATAGAAGTTTACTTCCAAATATCAATATTTTCAACATGGCTAAGGAAGGTGGAGTCATAATAAATAAAAAAAAAGAAGCAAAATTCGATTCTACCTTTCAGAAACGGAGCGACTCAACTTTTCCTATTTCTGCAGTCGGTAAAATAGGCGCAAGTTTTATAATGGGACTCAATTCAATGAACTATAGCCTTTCTGAATAAGTCTCTAACCTTGTGTTTATGTCAGAAACGATTGTTATTAATTGTTGTTAAATGTTATTGTAGGATATACATACTGACCAAGTGACTGCCTGATACACTAACTGAAATCTAAAACAGCAGATTAAATATTCTGTTGCGTATATTTCTATCTCTTTACATTCGGAGTTCAAATCCTACAAAGCATGGCTTTGCCTTTCGACTCTTAAAGTTGAGACGATAAATACCGAGATATATATATATATATATATATTATATATATATATATAATATATATATATATATATATATATATATATATATATATGCATATGAATTAAAGTGGATTCAAGCAACTATAATACTCTCGTACAAATTTCCATCCTTTTATCAGTATAAGAAATGAAGTGGAAACTCGTTACATGGCCAGTGAACAGGGGGAGAACTTTTCAGATGAAGAACTCCCGTCAAGCAATTTGGATTGGAGGGGCATTGTTTTAAAGATGAAGTTTCGTCCCTGTTTTAACTGCATAGAGTAGCTATATAAAGATTTCTCATTAGCTTGTGTAGCCCCTATTCTAAAGACATCGGGGAGATGGGAGGAGAGGGGAAGGGTAGTTGTCTGATACATTACGATACTCAACTTTTCATAGTGTCTCCATTTTAAGTATGTTAAAGTCTCTTATGAAGAACAACTGCTACATGAAGCAGACCACCCCTACTGACTGTCATGAAGCCGCCCATCAACACACTCCAGGCTCTAACCCACAATCATGTTCTACTCATCTTTTACCGAGTTATTGCAGTAGCCTCTATTCCTTCAATCTGGCTTGCCTCTTTTATACTATTTCTACCGCGCTGGGCCTCCATTACCAACTGATCCCTAATCTCACATCCCGAATCATCAGCTCTATGAAATCCAAATCTATCCCCGTCTGTGTTTTCCCTCGGCGGCATCTGTATTGCAGCTATTCAAGAGAAACGTCGACCACGTTAATTTACCGATCTCGGAAGATCTGTAAGGCAATGGGTAAGGCCCTCTCTTGCAGATCAAGCCATTAAGAAATGCATCCATAAGGAATCTTCCTCTGTATTCTATGTGGCTGCGATTACCAAGAACAAAACATTGTTTAATTATTGAATATCTAGTTTCTGTGTTACGCCGAGCAAAAGAAAATGGCAGCTCACTTTTTAGCTAGATGATCCTTATTTGTGAATTTTAATTATACAACAGAACAAATAATTGGTATTGTGCTAAAATAATGAAGGGTTATACATCCTAGACTGGACATGAGTTGTCTCTAACAACGATGTCGGAAAAGTATTATTAGAAATTTAGTTTGTTAAACAAAATACATGCAATGGTAATACAGATCATCTTATTTCTCTCCTCTACTGCCAATCTTTATACAGTTGCATGGGGGAAACATTAGGAAGTTGCTACACGGGCGCTTGACATGTTAGAAATACCAGCCAAATCACACGCATCCCACCGCATTTTTAATGGGCACATTGGTTAATGTACCCACACACACACATACACACATACACAATATATATATATATATATATATATATATAGGGAGAGAGAGAGAAAGAGAGAGAGAGAGAAACAGACAGACAGAAATATACACAAAATGCTAAACGTATGTGTGTGTGTATGTGTGTGTGTGTGTGTATGAGCGTTTGTGTGTGTGAAGAGGTGACATGTACAAGCTGGATCGCCTTTTATCATATGTATTCTCAGTCAGATCGTAACAACGGCCACACAGCAAGAACATTAACGGTGGAAAGATCCTCTTGACATAACAACTAAATATCTCTCAAATCACACTTAGATGGTAGAGTGTGAAAAAAAGCACATCAATAAGCGCCTTTGATTACATCATTTGCCGAATAAACCTGGAGGTTATACAATAAAAAGAACAGGAGCTGTAAATTATATTTGCGTAAAAAAATGACACTGATTCTTCGATAATACTTTGAAAACTCCGTAATTGATTCGTTCGCTTATATTTTAAAGTGCGAAACAGCTTTTACTGAGGGAAAATTTGGTTGCTACATTGAGCTAATACAAGAGAATGTATATAAAATTGTTGATCCTCTATTATTTAGCAAGCATTTAATACAGGTTCGTTGGCTATTGTGAGGCGACGTAATGTTAAGTAGAGAAGACATCTTCTCTTGGATAAGACACTAGACTATCACAATCAACTTTCTCCATCGGGTCTGGCGATAACTTGCAAAGAGTGGTGTCAAGTAAGTGTGTGATGGAAATTTCCAATGTGTTTTGCTCAACTACAGTTGCTCAGAATTTTTTGGGCGTCCCCTATCTTTGAAAGAAGACACTTGCCAATAGTACTATGCATTGTTATCGAACTCAAAGTCAGGAAGCAAATTTTTTGCAACGAAATTGCGGCTCTTTCAGGGTTAACCAATGTATTATTTGTGAAGCTTTTTAAACAGAAGTTGATATAAAATTTGCCGAGGAAAAGTATATTTTGCACTTCTATACTTTATACTTTGAAAGAGAGCTTTTCCATTCAGATCGATGTATAGAATAAATATATAATTTCACATATGTTTTGTGTGCGCGCGCCAGTGTGTGTATCTACCACCCACGATATATAGGCTAAATGCAAAACAGTAGCACAAAATACGGTAGAAGAAGGATATCCAAGAGTCATGATCTACATGCGGCCCAGCCCTTTAGATGTACCAGATTGAAATGAATACTGGGATCGATATTTTTAAATTTTGTTCATTGGTTTTGATCCAATAACGGAAGCGTGTAAAATCATACAAGTGTTTCAGTTAATTGCAAATACCCCAATAACTACTTTCATATTGTATATATTGTATTGATTTTTCTTTTAATGAATTACTAACTTATGCATTTTAACACAAAAGATTTTTCAACTCGTTGAACATAAACATACAAAAGCTCATACATATATGTATATATGTATATATATATAAGTGTGTATATGTATATATATATAAGTGTGTATATGTATAATATATATATATATATATATATATATATATATATATATATATATATATATATGTATATATATATAAGTGTGTGTGTGTATATGTTTGTGTGTCTGTGTTTGTCGCCCTAGCATTGCTTGAAAACCGATGCTGGTGTGTTTACGTCCCCGTCACTTAGCGGTTCGGCAAAAGAGACCGATAGAATAAGTACTGGGCTTACAAAGAATAAGTCCTGGGGTCGATTTGCTCGACTAAAGGCGGTGCTCCAGCATGGCCGCAGTCAAATGACTGAAACAAGTAAAAGAGATATACGCGCATATATATTATTTTATTCTTTTATTATTTTACACATTTCAGCCCTAATGTTGTGGCCATGCTGGAGCACCGCCAGTGTAATCACCTTTTCAATGGCCAATCTTATGTGATTGTCGTTCGGTGAAGGAGGGAGTTCAACACTGCTGCCCTCTTTTGAATCACCCGCCTTGATATTGGTTAATCTGGGACCTTGGATATCAGGAGGCCAAGCTGTTTCTTGTCCCACTCCATGAAGGTCCTGCAAATGTTTTAGCAAGTCGGTAAATAGCCGTGGGTCCTTGAATCCCAAACTATTGCAGCAAATAATCCTCACTCTAGATGAGATAGCTGGGACCTTTAGAACAGTGCAGTGACGTCCAGTTCGATACCAAAACTCCTCCAGGCTCTTTCATACCTCTCCCGTCTTCGCTCCAGAGAGTAGGGTCGTAGTTATTTCAGTTTCCTCCCAGTAGCTCAGTTGTTCCATTGATGCGATCTTTTTTGTATAACATTGCTGAACTGCCTCAAGTTCCGTTATTAATCTGACACTGTAAGGTGACCACATTTGAGAGCAGTAGTCCAGATGGCTGAAGACAAATGTCCTCAGTTGAACCGTATATTTTACTTGTCCCCTGTTCTGAAGGTTCACAGAATCCATCCAGCCATTCGCCTGCACGCTGCCACCATCTTGGTGATATGCATGTGAAACAAAGCATCGTTGCTCATATCAATCCCGAGATCATACACTGTACGTGATTCTGGATTTGCCGCACCTTTTGGTCCAAAGTATCGTTGTTGCGACCTGTGAACACCAATTAGCTGATAGCAGAGGGCTTGAAATTTGCCTGCATTAAATTGCATGTTGTTATCCTCAGCCCATTTATATATGGCATCTAGGTCATTCTGCCGAAGATTAGCATCAGAAGGTCCCTTGACTGTTTGTTCTAGTTTTGTGTCATGGACATAGCTAGTAATTATGGCTGTCTGTGTAACTGATGGCATGTCTGAAAGAGCCACGATGAACAACGGCTCCAATACAGTTCACTAAGGCACTCTGCTTTCTATTACTGTCTCCATGGAGACGACTCCATTGGCTACCTCCATTGGCTATTTAAGAAGTCATGCAATCACTTTCCAAGTTTTCTGGCTATGTCAAGTCTCCGTAGCTTGTGACATCCTATGATCAACTTTATCAAAAGCCTTTCCAAAGTCAAGATACATCACATCCACGTTTGAGAGATTCCTTAATTGTTTCATCACCCAGTTATAGTGCTGCAAAAGTTGTGTAAGGCAGCTTCTTCCTGAGCAAAAGCCATCTTGGGTGTCAGGAGGTAAGTCATTATCTTCAAGGAACGTAATGTGTTTCTTCCTGACAATGTGATCCATGATTTTGTTGACATGGGAGGCTAGAGAGGCAGGTCTGTAATTTTTGGTATCTGCTCTGCTACCTCCCTTATGCTTTTCTTTAACATTTTGGGGGGAAGTTTCCCTGTTATGAAGAAGCTCTGAAAGAGAATCTGAAGTGGTCTTGATAGAATCCCTTTGTGTTATTTTAGGAGGATTGATGGGAATCCATCAGGGCCTATAGTCGAGCTGTAGCTCATTTCATTATTGATCGATATCACGCCTGTCTTCTCTGTTTTCATGGTATCAATATTTGCCATTTCTTTGTGTAGAGGATCTCATCAGGCATAACGATTTACAAGTCCCCCAACGGAGTGATGAAAACAGTCTTGTATTGCATATTCAGCATTCATATATATATATTGGTAAAAAAGGTAAGATAACAAAAGAAAGAAAGAGACCTCAATATTATGTAAATAGAGGAATTTATCTGTAAATGTAATATGTGACAATTATTTGGTAGCCAAGATAAAACTCTGAGTTTCGGATGCCGAATATACATATATATATTAAGAAGCTTTCAGTAGAGCTGAAAGGCGGAAGGTGTTCGGAAAAGTTCTTCTATGCAAGTGTTCTAGCCCTTAACACCTTACTGTTTGAGGGGCTGGGCTGCATCCAGATCATGACTTCTGTATTTCCTTCTTCTACTACATTCTATACTAATGTTTGTATTTTGACCTACATCTTTCTCGCTGTTATTTGCGCACATATACACGCGCTCGCACGGTATTTGCAAATTACCAAAAGCGCGTTATATATGTCATTCGGTAGATTCAATTTAATTATGATCTTTGTGTTAGTATAATTGTAAGTAGTGTCTCCGTGAAGAATTAAAGAGGGTGTCAAACACTAATGAAACTCTATGGCAAGATTGCAACTAATGCAGCTGAGCCCCTTCATTCTATCCATATATACGCTAAACTTTACTGTAGAATAATGCATTTTTGTAATCATTATACAAAGAATTATACAACTTGTCTTCTTGTCTTATGTACCATATATATATAAACGTAGAGGCATCTATCTATCTATCTATCTATCTATCTATCTATCTATCTATCTATCTATCTATATATATATATATATGTGTAAATGGATATATATATATATATATATATATATATATATATATATTATATATATATATATATATATATATATATATATATATATATATATATATATCTGTAAATGTAATATGTGACAATTATTCGGTAGCCAAAATAAAACTCTGAGTTTCGGATGCCGAGGTGAAAATCCAGACCACCATCTCTCAGTTATCCGGCCATCGATAGATAGATAGATAGATAGATGATAGATAGATAGATAGATAGATAGATAGATAGATAGATATTACTCCACATGAGCTGTATTTGGGTGTTATTTCTAAATTTTCGGTATGTGGTGAAGCAACTTGTTGCTTAACCCTTACTTATATATATATATATATATATAAGTAAGGGTTAAGCAACAAGTTGCTTCACCACATACCGAAAATTTAGAAATAACAGCCAAAGACAGCTCATGTGGAGTAATATCTATCTATCTATCAATATATATATATATATATATATATATATATATATATATATATATATGCATATATGGGTACAGGACATCACCAACTGTAAACAACCTGAAATACGAAAACAACCGAGTTAAATACGCAAACAACGAAAGAGAAAATGGAAAACAGGACAAGTAACGAAGAAAGGCTCCTCATCAGTTGTTGGCTGCCTATCTACTCCCCAGTTCGAGCATTCAACAATAATATGTGTCTTTGAAGACAGTTGCTCCCATAACTTCCAAAATAAAATTTTGGATCTATGGAGAGTCAAATTTGGGAACAAAAAGAGGACAGTAGAGACATATAAGAAAACCGAACGAAAATAAACATGGAGGGTCGTTAGACCAGAATGAAGGGAAATAGTGAACGCTAAGAGAAATATTTTCTTCGAAAAGAGAAAAGATAGAAGACGTCCAGTCTTTAGGATGCCGTGTAGGAAAATAAAGATGGTCACGTGAGGAAAAGAAAGATGGACGACGGTCACGTATGAGCAACGAGAGAAACAATAAAAGGAAGAGAGAGAGAGAGAGAGGCAGTCAGACAGATAGAACACGGAGAAGGGGAGGAAAGAGGAATTAGAGATGGATGGGGGAGAAAACAGTATAGAGTAGAGTCGCATCAAAAATGTTAAGATAAACTGATTTGTAAATGGATGCGTAGTGTTCAATCAAATAATAATAATATAATAATAATAATATATATATATATATATATATATATATATATAATATATATATATATATATATATACATATATATATATATATATATCGCACTCTAATGACAGAAATGAGATAGAGATATATACAGTAAAGTCGACCTCGGTGGAATTTGAGCTCCGAACAACACAGACGAAACCCGCTAACCATTTTCTCCGGCGTACCAACGGTTCTGCCAGCGCATTGCCTTAATCTACTCATTCATATTAGTTCTAACAAAGGTGATGCGACGACCATTTAAGCATGTCTATTGCCTGAGTCGAGAACAGCGTCATTAGATCTCGGTGTAAATCCATAAAGCTGATAATAATTATTATTTTCCGAACCAAGTGACTCAATTCCTTGACTGGTACTTTATGTCACCGATTTTTATTTTATTTTATATTAATATATTTATTTATTCAGGCCGCGAGCTGGTAGAATCATTAGCACTCCGGGCAAAATGCTATACCGGCATATCTTCCGTCTTTACATTCTAAGTTCATATTCCGCCGAGGTCGACTTTGCCTTTCATTCTTTCTGGGCCGATAAAATAAGCACAAGTGAAATCCCCCTTCCCCCAAATTTCAGTTCTTGTGCCTTTAGTAGAAAGATTTATTATATTTATTATATTTATGGTACATAATTTTATTTACTTTACCAAGATAGCTCTCTATGTAGTCACTAAAACCTGTTAAAATTAACAGGCACTAAGGTGGCGAGCTGGCAGAAACGTTAGCACGCCGGGCTAAATGCGTAGCCGTATTTCGTCTGTCGCTACGTTCTGAGTTCAGGTTCCGCCGAGGTCGACTTTGCCTTTCATCCTTTCGGGGTCGATTAAACAAGTACCTATTACGCACTGGGGTCGATATAATTGACTTAATCCGTTTGTCTGTCCTTGTTTGTCTCATTTGTGTTTAGCCCATTGTGGGTAGTAAAGAAATAGGTATTTCGTCGGCCGCTATGTTCTGAGTTCAAATTCCGCCGATGTCAACTTTGCCTTTCATCCTTTTGGGGTCGATAGATTAGGTACCATTTATGCACTGGGTCGATATAATCGACTTAATCCGTTTGTCTGTCTTTGTTTGTCCCTTCTGTGTTTAGCCCCTTGTAGGTAGTAAAGAAATAGGTATTTCGTCGGCCGCTACGTTCTGAGTTCAAATTCCGCCGATGTCGACTTTGCCTTTCATCCTTTGGGGCTCGATTAAATAAGTACTAGTTACGCACTGGGGTCGATATAATCGACTTAATCCGTTCTTCTGTCCTTGTTTGTCCGTCTATGTTTAGCCCCTTGTGGGCAATAAAGAAATAAGAATTAACAGGCATTTAGTGTCCCTACTGTTTTTCTTTAAAAAATGTACTCCTAGATATCGATAAACATACAAGATAGTCACCACTGGACAGCTTCTGATCACAAGCTTGGACTTCACTATAAGAATAACAACAACAAAAGCCTACAGTAATATCATCATTTTTTAGCAATCCGATAGTATTGACACTTCAGCACATTTCTTATGTTTCATCGACCGCAATCTACCGTACTGGCTACTCTGATATTCACTAACAACCAACAGGGAAACAGACATTTTCCGGAAGCCGGAAACGAACCAAATATCTCAGATTTGCAGCCGTCATGCATTATTGATTATGCTGTTAGAGGAGGCTCTTGTTACAGTACCACTATAATTGTTTCGCACTTTGTATATATATATACATACATACACGCATACATGGATGTGTGTATAATGCATACATATATTGGCCAAGATGAATATTCCTATCTGATGGTAAGTCTAGTTAAAACTAAATATAAGCCAGTCTGGCAACGTCTCTGTCAATGGTTTGACTGTTTCTCTCATATTTAACAAGGTAGTTAGGAATGAATTGTGAAGGCGCAGGGCTCAGTGGTTAGAGCGTCGAGCTTACAATCGTGAGGTTGTGAACTCGAATCTCGGACGGGGCTGCGTATTGTGTTCTTGAGCATGTCACTTTATTTCACGTTGCTCCAGTTCTCTCAGTTGTAGAAATGTGTTGCGACGTCACAGGTGCTAAGCTGTATTAGCCTTCGCATTTCCTTTGGATAACACTGGTGGCGTGGAGAGGCGAGGCAAGTATGCATGAGCGACTGCTGGTTTTCCATAAACAACCTTGCTCGGACTTGTGCCTGGGAGGGTAACTTTCTAGGTGCAATCCCATTGTCAGTCATGACCGAAGGCAGTCTCAGATAGGAAGGAGTGAAAACATTATCCTAAGATTGCACCTGTAACCCGAAACGTGTAAACAGGTTATATAACATCCAAATGAAAAGTATGGATCTCAAAATATCTGTATGACAAAAATCCGTCATCCATCATGTATTATTTGCTGCACCGCTCCTCATAGCAGTTGTTGGGTTACCCAGTTGGACACCAGGCAGAATCTGTGACATTACAACATAACAGACTCTGCTAAAATCATCCCCAGGATCAATAGGTAGCATTAAATCTGATAATAGATAGTTACTACTGAAGACCACCACCCAGTGCAGTTTCTCTCAATATAATTTGATGGACCAGACAACTATCAGACGAAACTTGAATTGGATATCATCTCTTGGTATAAAAAACACATCCACGTGCGCATACATGCATACATACATACATACATACATACATGTTGTTATTATTCTTATAGTGAAGTCCAAGCTTGTGATCAGAAGCTGTCCATTGGTGACTATCTTGTATGTTTATCGATATCTAGGAGTACATTTTTTAAAGAAAAACAGCAGGGACACTAAATGCTTGTTAATTCTTATTTCTTTATTGCCCACAAGGGGCTAAACATAGAGGGGACAAACAAGGACAGCAGAACGGATTACGTCGATTACATCGACCCCAATGCGTGTGTTCCAGTTAATCCGATGAACAGAAAATCCTGCCCGTGAAATTAAGGCCGAAGTGCCTGAGCACAACACTGACACGCGTACCCTTGACGTGGTACTCAGCGAAATTCAGCGTGACACATGATGTGACAAGGCTTACCCTTTGAATTAC
>NC_043004.1:92324433-92334433 GCF_006345805.1 Octopus sinensis
ACAATTAACAGCTGGTTGTTGAGGTAAAACAACAAATGTTCGCATTTATAATGTATAGTAGTTGACGTCAATTTGTCTCTCCAGCATTTCGTTACCCACAATCCCCTGTTCATGTTAAACAGTCTCTAGAGGTGATATAGTAAAAGTTAGCGTCCAGAACTTGCTAACGGCAATCTTCTTCACGTATAATTTTTCTT
Organism: Octopus sinensis; assembly: GCF_006345805.1. Taxonomy (NCBI): domain Eukaryota; kingdom Metazoa; phylum Mollusca; class Cephalopoda; order Octopoda; family Octopodidae; genus Octopus; species Octopus sinensis. The sequence goes on from NC_043004.1 coordinate 92,324,631, forward strand.
TGAGATGTCAATAATATGTCAATTGAATCCATGAAAATTCCCTTTAGCTTCATCCAAACGAGATGTAACATGGTTTCTAGATTAGTGTGTATGATATTCTAGAAGCATTGTGATGTATTACATCGAAAAGAAATTTGAATGTCAAACCAATTCGATTTTTAATAAAAATGTTTTATCTTCATTCATTTCTTTATAATATTTCCATCTTGAAAAACCATTATCAAATAATCGTGGCACTCCGCCGGTTACGACGACGAGGGTTCCAGTTGATCCGATCAACGGAACAGCCTGCTCGTGAATTTAACGTGTAAGTGACTGAGCACTCCACAGACACGTGTACCTTTAACGTAGTTCTCAGGGTTATTCAGCGTGACACAGTGTGTGACAAGGCTGGCCCTTTGAAATACAGGTACAACAGAAACAGGAATAAAGAGTGAGACAAAATTGTGGTGAACCCTGCTGGAGCATCGTGGAGCTTTAGATGTTTTCGCCCAATAAAAAAACTCACAACGGCCTGTCTGGGAATCTAAACCGCGATCGCACGACCCCGAGTCCGCTACCCTAACCACTGGGCCATTGCGCTTTCAATATGAAATGATACATTATGTATGTGTATAAATCAATATTATGTTTAAATATAAGTATGTATGTATGCATGAAAAGGTATGCGTATGCAAATGTACAAATATATATATATATATATGCATGTGTGTGTGAGTGTGGGTGTGTGTGTGTGTGCGCGTGTATGTGTATATGTGTGTGCATGTTTGTATGCACGTAGGTAGGCAGGTAGGTACGTCGATGCATGAATGGCGGAAAGGTTAAGCATCTAGAAGGTCACTAGTTCGAATTTACGCCGCTTCATCTTAAGCAAATGCCTTTACGATACCCTGCCGTCTACCCAAGTTGTGTGAATGCATTTGGAAAAGCAGAAACGCTATAGAAGGCCTCTAGATTCCAATAATTCAATGGTCCAGTCAAGAAACACTAGAGTCACGCCGATTTTACGTGAAAATTATGTTAATTGCGCATGTGTATGTGGACCTTTAGGTGTTTTCGGTCAATAAACACTCACAACGCCCGGTCTGGGAATCGAAACCGCGATCCTATGACTGCGAGTCCGCTGCCCTAACTACTGGGCCATTGCGCCTCATATATATATATATATATTATATATACACACACACACACACACACACACACACATATATATATATATATATATATATATATATATATATATATATATATATACACATATATATATACTAGCAGTATCACCCGGCGTTGCTCGGGTTTGTAAGGGAAATAACTATATAAGCATTTTTAGAGATGTAAAGTATAATAGCCATTTCAATATGGCTAACCACAAAGGGGGGGATGTTACTGTAGCTTTTTACGTTCTGAGATTTAATAAATTTTTAGAGAGTTACTTCCCCTATATATGCCAAAAATGCAAAAGAAAATGGGAAAAATTGATGGTAATTTTTTTTTTAAATCGTAGACTCATCGTAGACGCGCGCTAATACCCAGAAGTGCTCGATATGAATCACGACTATAAGATACCCGGAGTAGTTAGGAATCTAAATCGTAGGAGACAGACAGCACACAACCTCTCTTTTATATATAAAGATATATATATATATATATATATATATATATATATATATATATATATATATCCTGCAAACAACTGTAAGACCTTCTACCTATAGATGTTCTAAAATCTACTCAGCCTTGGGTTTTTTATCTCAATACGAAAAAAAAAATTTATATACACATGCTGACATAGAACCAATGTTGAATTCGCAATATCACTGAACCAGGAGCTTAACTATAGTCTGTCTATAGCACTTATTCAGCATTACCTGACACCTTTGGGTCTCAATGGCACCATTACCTCTCATAACATATATATCAAAATCGACATCGATATGCCATCGTTATATGCTCTAAAATATTCCTCTGACACCCAGCAGTGCATTCGATCCAACGGTGTTCATAGCGACAAAAGAAATATTCAAACGCTGGGTGGGAGTTACAAAAAAGAGCAAAACCACGTGCAGGTTTTTGTGGTGCAGCAGCACAACAAGCCATAAGGCAATATGTTATTTATCAACATAAAATGAAAGGGAAATAATTTTAATGAACCAAGAATTAAATTTCTATGTTATTTAGTATAAGTTATTTGCCTAAGTTTTTCAAATATATGCCGCTGGCCTCGTTGAATTATTTCTCTTGTTTAAATTATGCAAATTACCTAGGGTATATATGCTTTCTACTGTTTTTGTATAATGTCCTTTCTACCGTGCTTATTGGAGAAAGGTTTAGGTGATATTTGTGCGAATGACGCCTATTGAGGCAGAAACACGAGTCTACGACTTTCCGTTATTTTCTGACAAGCTTGGTCTTTTCCTTAACGGCCTCTCAACTCTGGACAATTTTAGATTCTTGAGCTTATCTCCCTTGTCTTTATATGAATCTGGTCTTAATTGCCGTTTGGTAATTATGACACCTCCTCTAGAGGCGGAGACAGTTTAAGTAAATCAAGAGTTTATGTTGCAACATAAAAATTAAACATGAAACCCTAAATGATTGATATCTAAAACTTCCTGCGATAAATGAGATTAGTAGGAGAAACAAGCATTAAATTAACGTTTAAGGAAAATGTAAAAATAAAAGAATAAATATATGAATTACTGCTTATTAAACTTATGTATTAATGAATACCAAAAGGAAATTAAATGCAATGAAAAGGACATTACACTAACCTTAATTAAACGGTCAATAAATTAAAATCAATGAGTCATAACTACACCACTAGCTAACACGTGTCGCGTACAAGAGCAACATCAACGCAATAATTCAACGTCTTCCTCAGCAACTCATAAAATACCGAGAAAAAAACAAGGGGAGATAAACAACAGTAGACATCATGAAACTTCCATTATCAAAATATGTATTCTGAATAATCAGTGAAATGATAAAGTCTTATCAACGTCTGAAAATTACTTAATACTCTGAGGACGTTTCATATTGAACTGAAAGCTTGAAATAAACCAGGCACATTTTTTTTCAATAAATCACTATGTATATCCGAACAGAGAAAGCTATTATTTAATAGTTATTATTAATAAACTTGCCTAACCATACGTTTCACTCAATATATTTATACATACATACATAAATATATATGCTGTGTGTATGTGAGTGCATGTGAGTGTGCGAATACTTGTGCGCTCGCCCGTGTGTGTGAGTGTGCGTGCATGTGGGTGTGCTTGTGCGTGCGTGCTTGTGTGTTTGTGTGTGTGTGTGTGTGTGTGTGTGTGTCATATAAACATGGAAAATTCAAACTGAAAAAGTGACGAACCACATTAATCGATTTTCGAATCTTATTGGATTCAACGATTATTAATTAGCTATATCTTATAACGGATGTGGAAAACATGTTACACTCTATTCTGACTGGAATACAGGACTTTGCAAATTGTACTGCTGCTTTCTGACAACTACAGCCATGGGTCTCATTGCAAACTTTCATCACCGAAACGTCTACACCATGTGCTACATCCACAACCACAGCAATTCTGCATGCTTCCAAACCACTTAGATGGATTACAAAAATGTGCAAGTTATATAAAAAGAAACTCTAACTAGTAACAAAAGTATAGTCAAAGTATCACACACACGTACAAAAGTATATATATTTCTATATTGTATATAAACATGCAAATACATGCACAAACATACATCCATACACACACATGTATCATTTAAGACAAACAGTATTAAGATAGCAATAATAATTCTCTAAAAGAGATATAAACAGTAACTGCTCGATAACATAAGGGACTAAAGCCATCTGAATATGGCTAGGGACAGGGCAGGGTGGTGGGGGTGTTACTGTTGCATTTAGCCCCAGGCGAACATCGACGTCACCAGATAGGCCCGACACCGTCACGGTGTCCTTTAACCTGCAAAGGGAGGTAATTCCCCGATGAAGCGGAAACCACACACGGACCATGGTTTCAAGGTGTATTGCCTATCGTCGGCGTGTGGTAGGCTTCCGCTTCCTCGACGAACACTCACTCTGCAGGATATTCATATATAGATTTTCAAGCAAAATACATTTGCTGATTTCGAAAATCTGTTCGAAAGCAATAATAATTCTCTAAAAGAGATATAGACAGTAACTGCTCGATAACATAAGGGACTAAAGCCATCTGAATATGGCTAGGGACAGGGCAGGGTGGTGGGGGTGTTACTGTTGCATTTAGCCCCAGGCGAACATCGACGTCACCAGATAGGCCCGACACCGTCACGGTGTCCTTTAACCTGCAAAGGGAGGTAAGTTCCTTACCATGCAGACACCGGTGGTGTACAAAACAAACAGACGTATTAGTATAATGCTCAGGAATAGAAAAAGTCTGTTACGTTTCGAGCCAACGCTCTTCTACAGAAAGGGACACAGAAAAAACAAGGAGAGAAAATAATGTGTGTAGTGGCTAACGATCTATCATGGCGACTGATATATATATATATATATATATATATATATAATATAATATATATATATATATATATATATATATACATATATATATATATATATATATATAATATATATATATATATACATACATATACATATACATATACATATACATAAAAGAGGGATGACCACTAATTAGACATCATGTGCTAGAAGTCGACCTCTATGGTCTTACCACTAAGAAAGGAATGTTCTTAGTGGTAAGACCATTGGGGGTCGACTTCTAGCATATGGACGTCAACTTAGTGGTCATTCCTCTTATATGTATGTAAAACAATTTTTCTGAATCTTCAGATTTTTCTATATGCTAGACCACTGGTTTTAATTTGATATTAATCAAATTAATATCCAGTTTCAATTTTTCACACTTATTATTGTGTGTCTATAGAAATGTATGTATATATATAACTACACACAAACACACACCACACACACACACACACAACACACACACACACACACACAACACACACACATATATATATATATATATAATATATATATATATATATATATATATAAATATATATAATATATATATATATACATGAATCAGTATATATATATATATTCGTAGAAACATACATACATACATATGTGCATATTGGTAGCTAATGTAAAAGAGAAATAGAAAGGTAGACTGATCAATGTATGTTTGCATGCTTGTGAATGTGTGTGCATGTATGTTCGTGCGTGAGTGAACGTTTGTTCGTGTGTGTGTGTGTGTGTGTGTGTGTGTGTGTGTGTGTGTGTGTGTGTGCGTGTGTGTGTTATATTCACTTGACCAGGCGCATAATTCAATTCGTTGCTTTGAAACTGAAAGCCACCATATGCTATGTTCTAGAAATATCGATTCTAAACTAGCGTCTCACTTGGTCAGTTGATAACTGGTCATAATGTTCTTTTTAAAAAGATGGCATTAGCCAGTTGGAGTGCATCCAAACGTAGATGTAGTGTTTTTGCCAAATTTATACTTATTAACGTTAGCTAGTGAGAAAATATTTCCCATGCTTAACACTTATCATCCGTCACCACTTGAATAAATACGGTTCATTTCGCCAATATCGGGCGGTTTATTGGGTGAAGGTAAATATCTTCGCGAATGAAGCTTTTGTAAAGATATTTTTGGACAGCAAGTGTAACAAGAAGTTGTTATAAATTTACCTTCATTATTTTCATAGATGCTTGACCCAATGACTTGATGAAAGAAAGAAGTTGAAGTAAAGATGAAGGATCTGTTACTAAAATATCTTCCTGTCATCTTTCTTTAGTTCAACAATGTAACCTCTACGTGGCTCCTCCACCTGTTAGAAATAGCAACTAAATCTCCCTCAAATCAAATTTTACAAAATAAGAGCATATCTAGTCCTTGATACACAGAATCGCAATATGTCCACAGTTGGAATGTCTTTGATTATAGATTTGCTAGATTAGGACTGACCTGGGTCTAAACAACAGCGACAATAAAAACAGCATGCGTTTAATCTTACTATTTTTTATGATAAAGGGCTTGATCTTATGTTGCTGTATTTGATACTGTTTAGCCTCCAGTAATCTTTGATCCAGAAGAAATATGATCAAAAGTATTTCAACCATGACCATCGAGTCATTTATTCAGACAAAACTATAGTAAAGACTACATTGTTCAATATGTCATAGCAATATTTTTAAGACTGTAGGATGTTATCTGAATGAAAACTAGCAGTAATTTTATAAGGGCGAGTAAAACCACAGAACCGCGTCCGTTGGCTCATGTTTGTAGTGATATTGATAATATTGGTCGTGGTCGTTGTCTGATTCAGTAGACCTATAATCAGCGATGGTCCAACCACAACCATACTGTCATTTATTCAGACGTATTTCGAATTGCTTTATCTAAAGTTCCTTCCTATTTTAAAACAATAAGATGTGACTTGAGGGAGGTCTGATTGCTATAACTACCGGGCCAAATGCTCATGTGGAGGTAATATATTTGGCTTGCTGGTGTGTCAGAGCTGGTGAAGGAAAGCAGATGTTGTTGTTTGGTGGACAATAAGTGGGCGCTTCTTACCCTTTGGGCACCACCCTACTAACCTCCATAAGAGAATAGTAAGGTGGTTGAGATCTTTAAGGATGTTGTTGAGTTGTTTAAGGGTTTAATGAGAAAAGGAGGAACAAATTTAATACTTTTTCAGTGTTTTGAATTTGATGGGAGTTTGATGGGAGGACGTTATCCCTACTCGAATGCTTGCAACATAGTTGACTCTTCGAAATATAACCAAAGGCCAAGATTGTTGTTAAAGAAGTAGATTCTCTATGACCAGAACACTTGCACCATCCACCTTGCTTCAAATATAAACACAAGGCACCTGTTATTGTTCTTCACACCCATATCAACTTTAATTGAACAGGTATATGATTAAAGATAGTTCGACGGCATCTCTCATTATTTTATGTAATGTACCCTACTTTCCCATGAGAGGAGAAAATGGTCTAAGGGACAAGTAGCAGTTATTTTATGTTTCTAACAGGTCGGATCATCTCCCGTTCGCTCTCCTAATGAAGACTAGATGTCATCACTATAGGGAGCGTCAGTTACTGAGTTTAAACTGACCAGCGTTTCAATATGTATCATCACTCTATTTCAAATCATTACTCCATTAGTGGTAATAGAAGAGCTTCTTTGTGGGTTGCTTGACCGGCTAAAAATAATATCAATATTATTCTTTCTAGGTTATATCGTGTCCTGCAATCTAAAAAAAGGCGAGAAAGATTTTGAATAAGGTAGTGATATATACTTTATAACTGAAGAAAAGATGGGATGGCCACTACTGAAATGCTTCCAATCACAAGTGAAAATTGGACTATCGTGGGGTTGTACAATGACAGTGACAGTTTTACGGGAGTCAAAATTAAACGTATGAATTCTCCGAGGGAGATTTGGTAGTATTGGCCGTAATTGTATTGGGTCGTGATGCTGTTGCAATGATTTACATCTGCGAAAATTATGATCATGCAGTTACTATGTTAATTATCTATGCAGGTTTACAAAATCTTAATTAGTGAAACGTCTTTAGTAAATATATTACCTATACAAAATGGTAAACATATTATTTCAGACAATCTTGATCGCATGCGCAAATTCAATCACTTAAAAATAGCAGCTATTTTCCCCCTCAAATTCCATTTTACCATCTCTAAGAAAACAATGTTGTTGTTTGTTCCTTCTCAAGCCATGCCTGGCTCATAGGGCCGGTTTCCCGGTTTCCCGGTTTCCTTGGCGTATAGGTTCCCCACCTGGAGGAAAGAGTGAGAGAAAGTTGTGGCGAAAGAGTCAGCTGAAGTTCGCCATTACCCTCTGCCGAAGCCGAGTGGAGCTTAGGTGTTTCGATCATAAACACACATATCGCCCGGTCTGAGATTTGAACCCGCGATCCCTCGACCGCAAGTCCGCTGCTCTAACCACTCGGTCATGTGCCTCCACAAGAAAACAATGACGAATACCTAAATAAATGTAATCCTGGATACTACACCACGCTCATTAAAAAACAAGTTGAAAGCCTTTGATCATATATGTGTTGGATCAGAATTGACCACGTGCAACATCATCATCATCATCATCATCATCATCATCATCATCATTACCCATCACAATTATCATAATCATCATCATCACGCTTCTTTCTTCTTTTCGAGTTTATGAAATATTCCCCATATCGTACATATATTATTAGACATACGCTTCAATGTAGAAATATATTTTACAAGATAATGTCCAGAGGCAACTTTTCAGAAGTTTGTATTGCTTCATTTTACTCCTACTTGACTTTCCTGGTGATCAAATAGCCCAAATTAAAGGTATAAGTAGGAGATGTAGCTATTTAGAAATATTTAGGGAACCTAGCAAATAACGTTTTCACAATGTACTCTAGCTAGAGATAACTACATCACATATGTATCTTCATATGTGTCTGTCGGAAGGATATGAAATAACTCTGATATGTGGCGAAAAAACTTTAAATTAAATATAATCAGATGACCTGACACTTCGTGACACGATCACTTTATTTCAAGAGTAACTAAATAACCCAGATTGAACCGTATAGTTTACTATTGTATAATTATAGAGTAAGAACTACAGTATGGGTTAAGAATACACACACACATACACACACACACACACACACACACACACACACACACACACACACACACACACACACACACACACACCACACACACACGCACACACACATAGATATATATATATTCATTTATATTTTATATGTTACAGCCTTGGGGCTGCAGCCATGCTGGGGATCCGCTACATGTTCACAGATCCATTTAGCCTTACTGTAAAATCAAGATTTTTAAAGACTGTTCGACTACTTAGGGTGAGGATCGAACCAACTAGTTATATTATCATGTAGCAATTCATCGAGATTCGGTTATATGTCCCTTCTACATTGCCAGTGACAAGAGCTGAAAGATTCAGATTAAAATATAATCAAATATATGTCTAGACAAACTAATTTGCACAGCGGCACAATATTTACGACCAAACTACAATATACAATATTATAGATAAGTTTGTATATTACTATAATAATATTGGTTTCTAACGCCAGCACAATGTCTATAAATTTGAAATGCATGAAGTCACTTTAATCGACTCCAATGTGTATCAGGTGTTTTATTTATAAAACTCGAAAGAGTAAACAACAAAGACGAGCCAGAAACAATGTTTGGCCTTAGAATGAAAGGGAAATAACTATTGTAAGAGATTTTCACCAGCATTCTGCCAGCTCTGTTATCCAGAACCCTAGGTACTATCATATATTGTTCTTAAAGATACAGTTGCACAAAGCGATATTGGTTGCGTGGAGTTTTGATGCTTTGTAACCCCAGGTCAGATTTAACCGAGAAGGCTTGCAAATAAGCAGTCGATTGATTAAGCATCGAACCGCAGGTCTATTTTGCTTATTATGCCATGCCTCCGTTTATCTGAGGGCTACCGGTATGCAATGAGGAATCGGATAGAAAGCAAAGAAATAAACTCCACATGTAAACCATCTCCAGTGATAAATCTATTTCCTGATTCTAGAGATGGCCAAGATGGAGGTGCAATAATTCGGTAACAAACTTACATTGCTACACTGGCGCAGAAACCTTGACCATTTCATCATCTTTCTTGGCACATTACGTTCAAGATTAATTTATCTCGTAAATTTCTCTATTTTTAAAGCGACAGAGTATTAGTTGAGTATAATTT
>NC_043004.1:92341933-92346933 GCF_006345805.1 Octopus sinensis
ATCCTTCAAACGAGCCCACAACCTGCGTGACCTCCTGGCTCACATTTTCTGCCTTCACCCCACCTCTGAACCTGGCTCATTCCTGCGCTCCCGCCCACACTACCTCTCCACCACCACCATCCTCACAGGCACTCATCAACGTCCCTATCATATCACCAGCTCCTTTACCTGCACTTCAGGCCACGTCGTTTACTGCATCTCCGGCTCTTTCTACTCTTCTTTGCACATCGGTCAAATGGAATGCTGCTTGGCTGACCGGTTCCCAGAGCACCTGCGAAACCTCAGGGTCAGCAATGACACCCCGGTTTCGCGTCATCTCTGCTCTACCGGTCATTCACTACAACCCACTCTCACATACCCCATCCACACCAACACCACACCACTACACCACCACACTACATCTCACCACACCACATCTCACCACACCACTCCACACACACTAGCACTGACCACTTCCCAGCACCCACACCACACCATCACATGCACACCCCACACCATCACATGCACACCCCACACCATCATCCGCACACCCACACACCCACACATTACAGTCGCACACACTTACACATGCACATACTAATACACGGAAAAATTACTAGCCCCTATCCACAAACACGCATACACGCACGGGCAGCTTCGTTTTGGGATCACAAATACTTTCTTATCTCCCCTTCTTTCAACTTCTCCTGTCAAATGTCTTTTTTTCTCACAACCAGTGACCATGCTTGATCGCTAAATCCACACGTTTTTTGTATATTCTCTCTGTTTATTTTCTATTATTCCTTTCTGTTGAAGAGCTTAGGCTGAAATCGTAAAAGAGTTTCTCAATTTCCCGAACGTCAAATTAATACACCTGATTGTTGTTCATACACCTGTCTTCCTCATTTGTTTTTCTGTAAATTTCAACTATATATATATATATATATATATATATATAAAAGTAAATAAATGGTACAACGAGTCACCGATATTTACTGGAAGATAGCAATCATAATAAATACGACGCTATTGTATAGCTTCACTGAGTATATACTAGCAAAGATGCGTGTGTGCAACAAACATGGAAAAATTTGTCTTGCCTCTAGGAAGAACATCTGAAAAATGGAAAACCTAGAATCGAATAATGCAGTGCCGGTTTCAGACTCTTCAAATACGTTTGACAACGTAGATTTGATTTGTCCTCATCAGCTGCATATACCTAGACAAAATTTCATATGTTGCCACATCTATGCCAGTACACTCGTCTGAACGCCAAAACGTTAACAGAACGATAACAGTGAAGAAGTTTCAATGAAAATAATGATGCAATACGAAAGTATTGCTTTCCAGTAAAAGATAGCCCATAAGGGTAAAATTACACATATAAAAGTAAACTGAACTAGATGAAATATTATATATATAATAATACATATATATATAATATATATATATATATATATATAATATATATATATATATATTATATATATATATATATATATCTATATAGATATGTGAAATAGAAAGATGAATAATCTTGTTGCAAGATTAATCAAAAGTTTAACCGATACCTTGGTAGCAAAAATCACAGCAGAAGACAGCACGGTTGGAGGTACAACCATATGGTGTTGCAACCGTGCGTTGGTGCGGATAAATGAATTTTATATTATTAGTGAATTGAAGAAATGGAGTTGAACGAAGATTGAACAGAAATCGTTTTATTTCATTATACACGTGTTTCGAAGGCACAATTTACCAAATTCCGATTGATAATGAGACCATATTGTGTCTTTCTCTTCAGGAAGAAATAGGAAATCCGTTGGAAAAAACAAAAACAGAACAGAGGCGGAGCAAAACATTATTCAATCGGAATTTGGTAAATTGTGCCTTTCGAAACACGTGTAGAATGAATAAAACGATTTCTGTTCAATCTTCGTTCAACTCCATTTCTTCAATTCACTATATATATATATATATATATATAATATATATATATATATATATATATATTTAATTTGGTATACTTTCTGAAAATGAGAACCCAATTTAATTACAAAAACTTAGATTTATTAACAGTGAAAATATCAAATGTTGATTAGAAAAATAATTCTGTTATTATGATGTAAATTAGTATCAAATTTTGAATGCAGGCATGTTTTCTCAGAAAATAAATAAAATTTAATATCACTCTTCTATTTTATATTCTATTTTTAACTTCTCCATGTCATATATTTTGCTCATTATTATTGAGTTTAATTGAACCATCTTCGATTTTGGTTCAATGCAGCAATACTTCGTCAATCAAGTCGGCGAGCTGACGGAAACGTTAGCACGCCGGGCGAAATGCGTAGCCGTATTTCGTCTGCGTTACGTTCTGAGTTCAAATTCCGCCGAGGTCGACTTTCATCCTCCCGGGATCGATAAATTAAGTACCAGTTACGCACTTTGGTCGATGTAATCGACTTAATCCCTTTGCCTGTCTCTGTTTGTCCCCTCTATGTTTAGCTCCTTGTGGGCAATAAAGAAATAAGAAACATTAGCACTTTGGGCGAAATGTTTAGCGGTATTTCGTCTGTCTTTACGTTCTTAGTTCAAATTCTTCCGAGGTCGACTTTGCCTTTCATCCTTTCGTGATCGATAGATTAAATACCAGTTGCGTATTGGGATCGATCTAATCGACTGGCCTCCTCCCCAAAAATTTCGGTCCTTATGCCTAGAGTAGAAAAGAATATTTCATGAATCAACATTCTTGGAACAAGCGAGGGTCGGTAGCATATTTTCAAATTTATCCGAAATTCGGGTAATGCAAGAACAAGTACAGTTATTATATATGTGTGTTTGTGTGTGTGTGTGTGTGTATGTGTGTGTGTGTGTGTGTGTGTGTGTGTGTGTGTGTGTGTGTGTGTGAGTGTGTGTGCGCGCCTGCTGGAAATGTATATACATTCATACAGTCATATACACACATACATACATGCATACATAAATGCATACACACACACACCACACACATACATATATATTATATATATATATATATATGTATGTGTGTGTGTTGTGTGTGTGTGTGTATGCATTTATGTATGCATGTATGTATGTGTGTATATGACTGTATGATGATATTAAATTTCCAGCAGGCGCGCACACACACTCACACACACATATATATATATATATATATATATATATACATATATGTAAAGAGTTCCGTACCACTGCATGGTACCTTGAGCAAATGTCTCTTACTGTAGCTTTGAAAACGGATTTGGTAGACGGAAACTAAAAGAACCCCGCTATATATGTACATATATGTGTGTGTGTGTTTGTGTGCGTGTTTGTGTGCATGTGTGTGTGTGTGTGTGCGTGCGTGTGTGTGTGTCCTTGTGTCAGAGTGTTTGTTCCTCACTACCGCTTGACAACCGGTGCTGGTGTGTTTACGTCCAAGTAACTTAGGTATTCGGCAACTGGGTTGATTAATTCTACTAAACTATTCTCTAAGATGGTGCCCCAGTATGGCCGCAGTCTAATGACTTAAACAAGTAACAGATAAAATATATATTCATGCATACATACATACTCTTTTACTCTTTTACTTGTTTCAGTCGTTTGACTGTGGCCATGCTGGAGCACCGCCTTTAGTCGAGCTAATCGACCCCGGGACTTATTCTTTGTAAGCTTAGTACTTATTCTATCGGTCTCTTTTGCTGAACCGCTAAGGTACGGGGACGAAAACACACGGCGTCGGTTGTCAAGCGATGTTGGAGGTACAAACACAGACACACAAACATATACACACACACTACCAAATCCACTCACAAGCTATAGTAGAAGACACTTACCCAAGATGCCACGCAGCTGGACTGAACCCAGAACCATGTGGTTCGTAAGCAAGCTACTTACCACACAGCCACTCCTACATAAATACATACAAACATACAGTCAAATTATCCAAACTCCAATGAAAAGGCTTTTGTTTCATTATAAGAAACCAGCTTCCGTTTTATAGAAACAATGCTAATATATAGAGTAGAAAAAGTCATACATACAAACATACACACATGCATGCATGCATTTACGCATGTGTGTGTGTGTCTGTGTTTTTTTGTGTGTGTGTGTGTGAAAGATTATTTAGGGGTGTTAATACCCTGAACTTGTACATAAAACTATTTCAAAATTGAACGAATCGATTAACAATTTACATGATATTCTTTTATATGAATTCCCTATGGGATGCTTTTATGATATCATTGTTTTCACTCTCACCACGCAGCATTAGATCAGGTTATATATATATATATATATATATATATATCAATGTCAATCAATACAACTAAAAATGCATATTCATTTGTTTAAAAAACATTTCTAAGCTCGAATGAGGCTGCTGTTGCTAAGCATCTGGTTTGTCATGTTTAAGATGACCTAAACCTGCAATCATTTCTGTTTAGAATATCCAGTCATTTTATATATCTACGATTTGAATGTCTAGGATTAATATCGTGGCTACAAACACCAGTATGGTTCTTCTGCATAACATAACCATCTGTTTCACTCTGCAACAAAGTAACTCCGCACTAGTCGACCCATCAAGATGAATGCATCTTACCTTCGGTATAGGTTTTACTAATAGACCCTATGAATTTCCATCTGCAAGTTATTAGCGTTATTATCATATTTATCCTAAGCTGAAGAGAGTTCCGCGCTGTATAACCATACCATCGGATTAACCTGGGGGATAGAATTAACAGATGGTAGCTGACAAGAAGCATAGGAGTTTTCAAGACTAAACTACTAAATGGATATGTATATATATATATATATATATATATATATATATCACGTGATCACGTGACCGACCAGACTATCAGATGTTGTTACACATCGCTGGTCACTATACGCTTCGCATTGTTTTAGCCTTCAAATGACGCCACCCCACTGGCTAAGCGAGCAGGCCAATATATATACATATATATATGAGATCTAGTAAAACAGATTCACAAAATCAGCTCCCTTTAAGTTTGCTC